>NC_060272.1:119275012-119454697 GCF_021613505.1 Equus quagga
AGTTGTTAGCCCAGGGGCCAATCCTTAAAAAAAAAAAAAAAAAAAAAGGTGTAGGGGCTGACCCTGCGGCCAAGTGGGTTAAGTTTGCGTACTCCACTTCAGCAGCCCAGGGTTTTGCCAGTTCAGATCCTGGGCATGGACAGGGCGCCGCTCATCAGGCCATGCTGAGGCAGCGTCCCATATAGCACAGCCAGAGGAACCTACAACTAGAATACACAACTATATACTGGGGGGCTTTAGGGGAAAAGAAGAAGAAGAAAAAAAAAGGAAGATTGGCAACAGATGTTACTTCAGGTGCCAATCTTTAAAAAAAAAATTTTAATAGGTGTAAAAGGAAATTTCCTCAATGCAATAAAGGCCATTTATGAAAAGCCACAGCTAGCATCATAATCAATGTGGGAAAACTGCAAGCTTTTCCTCTAGGATCTGGGACAAGGCAAGGACGGCAGTTCTATTCAATACAGTACTGGAAGTACTAGCAAGAGCAATCAGAACAGAAAAAAAGGAACAAATGGCATCCAAATCAGAAAGGAAGAAGTAAAATTATCACTGTTTGCAATTATATGATCCTCCCTGTAAAAAACTCTAAAGACTCCACAAAAAAAACTATTAGAATTAATAAACAAATTCAGTAAAGTTGCAGGAGACAAAATCAACATACAAAAAGCAGTTGTAGTTCCTTACACTAAGAACAATCTATCCAAAAAGGAATCCAAGAAAACAATTTTATTTATGATAACATCAAAAAGAATACTTAGGAACAAATTCAAACAAGGAGGTGAAAGATCTGTACACTGACAGTTGTAAATCAATGATAAAAGAGATTGAAGAAGACACAAATAAATGGAAAGATATCCTGTGCTCATCAATCGAAAGAATTAATATTTTTTAAAAGTCCATATTACCCGAAGGCATCTATCAATTCAGTGCAAGCCCTATCAAAATTCCAATGGCATTTTTCACAGAAATAGAAAAACTCTAAAATTCATATGGAACCACAAAAGGCCCCAAATAGCCAAAGCAATCCTGAGAAAGAACAACAGAGTTAGAGGCATGACACTTCCTGATTTCAAATTACGTTGCAAAACTATAGTAATCAAAACAGTATGGTACTGGCATAAAAACAGACATACAGATCAATGGAACAGAATAGAGAGCCCAGAAATAAACCCAAGCATATACAGTCAACTAAGTGACAAGGGCCAAGAATACACATTTAGGAAAAGATAGTCTCTTCAATAGTGTTGAGAAAAACTGGATATTCATATGCAAAAGAATGCAATTGGACCCCTATTGCACTATACACAAAAATCAACTCAACATGGATTAAAGACTTGAATATAAGACTTGAAACCATAAAACTCCTAGAGGAAAGCATAGGGGAAAAGTTACTCAACATGGGTCTTGGAAACAGTTCTTGGATGTGACACCAAAAGTACAAGCAACAACAACAACAAAAAAAGTGAGACTACATTAAACTAAAAAGCTTCTGCACAGCAAAGGAGACCATCAACAAAATGAAGAGGCAACCGAGGGGATGTGAGAAAATATTTGCAAATCATTTATCTGACAAAGGGTTAATATCCAAAATATATAAAGGGGAACAACTCAACAGAAAAAAAAATCAGATTAAAAAATGGGCAGAAGAAATGAATAGATATGTTTCAAAAAAGACATACAAATGGCCAACAGGTACATGAAAAGGTGCTCAACATCATTAATCATCAGGGAAATGCAAATCAAAACCACATGATGGATTGTACTTAGTCTTTGGGTGGTGAAAATGATGTAATCTACACGGGAATTGAAATATAATGATGCGCACCTGAAATTTATATAATGTTATAAACCAATGTTACCACAATTTTTTAAAAAACCACGAGATATCACCACACACCTGTTCAAAGGGCTATCATCAAAAAGGCAAGTGTTGGGGCTGGCCCTGTGGCCTAGCGGTTAAATTTGGCACGCTCCACTTCAGCTGCCTGCGTTCAGTTCCCAGGCACAGACCTACAACACGTGTCGGCAGCCATGCTGTCACGGTGACCCACATACAAAATAGAGGAAGACTGGCACAGATGTTACCTCAGGGCAAATCTTCCTCAGCAAAAAAAAATGGGGGGGGCCATGTTGGTGAAGATGTGGAAAAAATTTAATTCCACTCTTGGTGGAAATGTAAATTGGTGCAGCCACTATGAAAAACAGCATGAATGTCCCTCAAAAAATTAAAAATAGAACTACCATATGACCCAGCAATTCCATTCTGGGTATATATCCAAAGGAAAGGAAATAACTATTTTGAAAAAAGAGCTGCACCTCCATGTTCATTGCAGGATTATTTACAATAACCAAGGCATGGAAACAACCCAAGTGCCCATTAAATTCCTGTGACTTGTGACAACATAGATGACCTTGAAGGCATTATGCTAAGTGAAATGTCAGACAGAGAAAGACAAATACTGTATGATCTCTCTTTTATGTGGAATCTAAAAGAACCAAACTCACAGATACAGAGAATAGATTAGTGGTTGCCAGAGGCAAGAGTTGTGGGGTTGGGTGAAATGGGTGAAGGTGGTCAAAAAGTACAAACTTACAGTTTTAAGATACATAAGTTCTGGGGATGTAATTTACAGCATGGTGACTATAGTTCACCACACTCTATTGTATATTTGAAATTTACAGAGAGCAGATCTTAAAGTTCTCATCACAAGAAAAAATATTGTAACTGTGAGGTGATGGATGCTAACTAAATTTATTGTCGTAATCATTCGGCAGTGTATACATATATCAAATTGTTATGTTGTATACCTAAAACTAATACAATGCTATGTGTCAATTATATCTCAATAAAACTAGGGGGTCACCATAATCCAACATAAATAGTAGAATTTAAATAAATTGAATGCTAAAAATTGAAAATGTTCAACTTCTCCACATGACAGCAGGAATTCTGTTATTGATATACGTTAGCTAAAATCTATGTCACTATCTACTTGTAGGCTATGGTGTTAGAGAAAATTCTTGGTGGCTCATAATACTGAGGGTGTGCTAAGTTTTAAACAGAAAATCAAAATAAAATTTTTTTATTTAAAAAACGGTGGTTTATATATACAATGGAATATTTAGCCTTTAAAAAGGAGATCCTGCCATTTGCAACAACATGGATGAAGCCGGAGGACATTACGTTGAGTGAAAGAAGCCAGACACAGAAAAAATCTTGCACGATCTCACTTACGTGTAGAATGTTAAAAAGTTGAATACATAGTAGCAGAAAGTCAAATGGTGGTTACCAGTGCCCAGGAGGCAGGGGAAATGCGGAGGAGGGGGAAATTGTACAAAGTTACAGTTATGTAATATGAATTAATCTAGCGATGAAAGCTGCAGCGTGATGACTATAGTTAACACATATTAAATACGGAAAATTTACTAAAAGTAGATTTCAGGTGCTCTTACCACACAGAAAAAAGGTAATCGTGAGATATGTTTCTTAGCTGGACTGTAGTAATCATTTCATTATGTATTATCAAATCATGTTGTACACCTTAAATATATACAATTTATATTTTTAAAAATAAGTAAATTGCACTTCATCATTTAAAAATGCATAACTTGGTAAGTTACTTATCCCCTCTAAGCTTGGACTCACTTGATAATAGGGTTATTTATTCATAGGGTTATTGTAAGGATTGAATGCACGGGTTCCATATTATAGTTTCCTCGCGCTTTGGAATTCTAACTATAAATTCTGAAATCTGAGATTACCAGAAAAGCAGATGTGAAAAAGGAACTTGCTTGCAAGTGGGAAAAGCACTAAGCGGGAGCCGGGCTGTCTCCCAATAGGGATTGACTACCACCTAGCTGGGCAGCACTGGGCCATCACTTCACTTCTGCAAGTCTCACTTCCCTCCGCTGCAGTTTTCATCAGCCCTGCCCTCGTACTCAGCCCCAGGGGACCTGCGGAGGCCTAAACGCGCTGAGAAGTTAGGCCTTCCCTCGCTTCGCCCGCCTGCTGCCCGGCCTAGAACCACCCACCCGGGCACGCCGCGCTCTTAAAGCGAGTTGTGGCGTGTTGGGGGTTTTTGGCCGCCAGGTGGCAGCATTCTCCCAACCGACCACAGAAGTCCACCTGGCACCCATAGGCCCAGTTTAAAGACGAGAACAGAACACCAGAGTCCCGGGCTCCCCTTCTATTTCAGGTTTCCGGTCGACCCTGGTGGGTTTCATTAAAAGCGCTGTTTATCAAAGCTCGGAGCGCCGGGACGGCCGAGCGCGGGGGTTCTCGCGAGATCGCCGCCGGAAGTGGGTGGCAGGGGGGACGCCGAGACTCTCGGCTCCGGAAGGCGAGCGTCTCTCCGAAGCGGTTGCAGCCGTCCGCCCCAGGGCGCTCTCCTCGGAGCACCGGCTCACCCCGCCGCGGCCTCGCCAGCCCCGAGCTCACGCTTTCGGCTTCCCCGCTCGTCCAGCCGCGCAGCCCGGCCTGCGGAGCCCCGCCAGCCCCGGCTCCTCCCTCGCTCCCTCCGCCTGCAGTTAGGCCGCGCCCAGAGGCCCAGTCGGCGGCGGCCCCGGCGGGTGATGCCAAATACAGCCATGAAGAAAAAGGTGCTGCTGATGGGGAAGAGCGGGTCGGGGAAGACCAGCATGCGGTCGATTATCTTTGCGAATTACATCGCTCGCGACACCCGGCGCCTGGGCGCCACCATTGATGTGGAGCACTCCCACGTCCGATTCCTCGGCAACCTGGTGCTGAACCTGTGGGACTGTGGCGGCCAGGACACCTTCATGGAAAACTACTTCACCAGCCAGCGAGACAACATCTTCCGTAACGTCGAGGTCCTGATTTACGTGTTCGATGTGGAGAGCCGCGAACTGGAAAAGGACATGCATTATTACCAGTCGTGTCTGGAGGCCATCCTCCAGAACTCCCCCGATGCCAAAATCTTCTGCCTGGTGCACAAAATGGATCTGGTTCAGGAGGACCAGCGTGACCTGATTTTTAAAGAGCGAGAGGAAGACCTGCGGCGTCTGTCTCGCCCCCTGGAGTGCGCCTGTTTTCGAACATCCATCTGGGATGAAACGCTCTACAAAGCCTGGTCCAGTATTGTCTACCAGCTGATTCCCAACGTGCAGCAGCTGGAGATGAATCTGAGGAATTTTGCCCAAATCATCGAGGCCGACGAAGTTCTGCTGTTCGAGAGAGCCACCTTCTTGGTCATCTCCCACTACCAGTGCAAGGAGCAGCGTGACGTCCACCGGTTTGAGAAGATCAGCAACATCATTAAGCAGTTCAAGCTGAGCTGCAGTAAGTTGGCCGCGTCTTTCCAGAGCATGGAGGTCCGCAATTCCAACTTCGCCGCCTTCATCGACATCTTCACGTCCAACACGTACGTGATGGTTGTCATGTCGGATCCGTCCATCCCTTCCGCGGCGACTCTGATCAACATTCGCAATGCCAGGAAACACTTTGAGAAGCTGGAGAGAGTGGATGGCGCCAAGCACAGCCTCCTCATGCGTTGAATATTGCCAAATGCTCTTTCTGAAAATGCTGAGTTGCCTGTTTTTTTCCTGCATCTTTTTTTTTTTTTAATATTCATAATGTCGTGTGCTTAAAAGTGAGCTTTGAAATGTGTGCTGCTTACTTCTCTCTTTCTCCCCTCCTCCCCTGTCTTTAAACCTTGGATGCTATTTACTCAGCTATCCAGTAGAGCTTCAAGATGGGCTTTCTGAAAAGTTGTTATGGTGTAACACTAAAGTAGGTGGTGTGTGTGTGCGTGTGTGTGTGTTCTGATTACCTGGTTATAATAGATATACACGTCAAAGCCTTTACGATATCTTCCTGTATTCCTGACGAGATTGCAAAGATGGAATGTTCCTATTTTATCAGCAAGGTATTAAAATGCATTTATAAATTCTTCTTGGCTTCAATCATGAATAAACATTTGCTGTTAGCAATTTAAAACATGGTCTTATTTGAAATAATTTGAAGGTGGTTGATCTGTAAATCTCAAGATTCTGGTTGCCCACAAGCATCCCTTAACTGCTAAGTTTGATGGTGATCTTCGCCCCCATGGCCTTAGCGATGCTTCCGGCAGCTGTAGCAGAGTGGCTAAGACTACGGGCTCTGGAGCCAGACCACCTGGGTTGAGTTAGTATTCTGGTCCCTTCACTTTCTAGCTCTGTGAACTGCACAAGGTACTTAATTTCACTGTGCTTGTTTCCTCATTTGTAAGATGTGGCTAAGAATAGCACTACTTCATAGGATTGTTACAGGATTCAATTAAAACAATTGGAAAGCATTTAGAAAGGTGCCTGGCACATCCTCAGTACCGTGTCAGCTATCAATACCAACTACGGAGCCGTTCGTGTGGCGTGTCGTCCCCCGTCCCCGCCTCCTCCAAATTACTGGATGCGAAGCCTAGCTAAATAGCCGAGCCCTTCCTAAATGCTAGGTATCCCTAAGTAGTTGATGTGCATTTTCTCATGTAATCCTCACAACCTGTGAGGTAGATAACTTTTGTCTATTTTAATAGAACACCGGTATGACCTTATTAAGGTCACACAGCTGCACCTAGGCAATGATTATAGAGCCTCTCCCTCCCTAACCATTACACTCACTACTTCCTCCCGACAGAACAGTTCATCGTAAAAACCCTAGCTTTTTAGGTGTACATTATTGCTTCATATAATTCCCCTAGTTTTACAAGTTTGAAGAAAATGAAGCTCAGGAAGTTAAACTTTTCTCAAAGAATAGTATTTCACTCACTTTGGGCAAGATCACTTTCCCAGTGTATTGATCTGGAAATTGCTAACATTGAATCAGATTCTTAGATTACCTACATTTGGGGAAGGACTCTAAGGTTCCCAATTAGGATTGGCAACGTGGTATAGTGAAACCAAAACAGACCTAAAATGTCCTGTTGCAGCTGTCTTATAGATTGTTTTAAAGGAAATCTAGGTATTTTAGAGCCAAGAGAGATCTGATCAATGCCTCTCATCTCCCGTTTTACAAATATCTCTGTGTGCAGACATTAAATATACGTGACAGGGCCTTAGAATTTCCAAGGCTTTCTAAAGTTATATAGCATTTATTAAACCCTTTGGCAGCAGCTGTGGGTGGCAGGGCCCTTACCCATGAAGAGCAAGAAGCTATTCAGGTCTAAGTTACTAAACTCATCATATTAGGGCCTTTGGCAATGTTAGCATAGACTCCAGGTGAAAAAACAGAAGGTACAGATATACTTTTTAAAATGCCACATTTTGGGGCCGGCCCCATGGCCGAGTGATTAAGTTCGTGCACTCCACTGTGGAGGCCCAGGGTTTTGCCGGTTCGAATCCTGGGTGCGGACATGGCACCGCTCATCAAGCCATTGCTGAGGTGGCATCCCACATGCCACAGCTAGCAGGACCCACAAGTAAAAATATACAACTATGTACCAGGGAGCTTTGGGGAGAAAAAGGAAAAATAAAATCTTTAAAATGCCACCTTTAGTAAATCTAGTAATTAAAACGGCAGTAACAAAATACTCTTATCTGAATCACTGAACCTCTCAAATTTCTGTTGATCAAGTTACTGATATATCTTTATATGTGATGATTTTATGGTTCTTTTTGATATTACATACGAAACTCCAGAGCCAGGTGATATACTATTGAATGTTTATTCAAAATATGAACATATTTACAAATATATAAAGGACTCAAAAATACTTTACATTTAGAATGTGGACTTGAGATTCACAGTGCAAAATGAGAAAGAGCAACTATGTACCTGCAACTTAAGGTGAAAGAGAATTTTACTTCAAGTATTTTCTTTGCATTGAGAAAAATGTCCTACATATTTTCTTAATTTAAGTATCTCAGGAAAAAAATAGGTTTCCTTTTATACAGGTCTCAGGAATTCCTGCTTTTCCTTTAGATAAAATTGACTTCGTAGATCCTGGTTAAGAAACACATGGTAAAGAACAGTTTCAAAACACTTGTATTTTCATTTTCAGTTAAATTCCCTCTAAATGTTTTTCTTTAACCTCAAGTATTCTTTATTCCACTTGGTAACATTTTTCATGTTAAACATTTAAAATAATTAGGACATTCTGGCATTATCTGAAGTTTCAAGTTGTTAAAGAAGTCAGTTTACACACCTTTATCTTATGAAGTGAATAAAACACGGTATATTCTGTGTAATTTGCTATGCATGTAATAGGAAAAGTACGTTTACCACAATAATGTAGTCCTCTTTACCATTACTTTAATTCCACCACATAGGAGGCAAAAAAAAACAATTCCAATAGTTCAGTTTGCTGAAGATGATCCATGGCTCTTGGAGGATATGTAAGTGTAGACACACACACCCCACACGTAGGTATATTATGTCTGTATGTATATAATCAGTATAACTGGAGAGATCACATGCAACCATCGAAAAAATGTGATAAAAGCAATAAGTGAAAAATACAAAATGAACAAAAAAGAAGATAAACCACAGATTTCAGAAAAGGGATAGGGCCATAAATATGGAGGGGACAGATGAAGACTTCAAGGTGGAAGTGAGATTTTTTTCTGAGCCCTCAAGGACAGCTATAGTCATGATAAGCTGGGAGGCGAAGGTAAGGTATTCCAGCTTCAGAATTGTGAAGCATTTCAGTAAAAAATGGGAGAAAATAGTGGGAGAAAAGAGGAATCTATGTATGGGACCTAAAATGCCTTCAAAGTTGAATTCTATTCTGGAACTAGCAATGAACCATTGCTGGAATTTTAAACAAAGTGACCCGATCAATGCAGTCCCTTAAGGTCAAAAGGCAGCTATGCAGGGATATTGGATAGGGAAGAGGCTGAAAGTAGTAAGTCATAATCAGAATGGTTTAGGAGAAAGTGATAGCTTTGAGATATTTTTGTTGATACTGACATTCAAAACACAGGGAAGGCAGCCAAAAACTCTCAACCTATCACAGCTATGACTCACTTAACAATGTGGTTTTTGTAAATCCATAATGTCCAGAGACATTTTGATTCTCGGTAATTAAGGGCCTCTCACACTTACTGGTCAACTTAAGCCTCCTTATCAGATAGTTAAGGATCTCTAAAGTGCAGTCGTATATATGTAACGGTGTACCTGCTTCTTTAAGGTACCCCAAGGCTAAAGGAGAATCTCTATCTCCTAGCAGTGGTTCTCAAGCTTTTTATTGAGCCTAAGAATTACAAGGGGAACATCTTTAAAATGCAAATTCCTAATACCCATCTTAGATTTACAGAATCTACATTTTTTAAGATGTATACCAGATGACTCGAGCCCATCTCAGACAAGTCATTTAAGCTCTCTAGCTTTGGTATCATCTGTAAAACAGGTATAGTAACCACTATCTTACAGTTATAAGAATTAAATGAAACAATACGTATTAAGTGTCTAGGAATGGCCCTGGCTCTTTGAAGATGCTAATATGAGAGCCCTACCACCTCCCTAACATGTTAGTTTTGGATTTAGATACTGGGTTTTCTTAAGGCAGACTGAACACTAGTTTCCCAGCAGACCTACAGGGTCCCCACATTGTGTGAACTAGTAAAACAATACAGCACCTTAGAAGAAGCTTTTCTCTTTCTCTTTCTTGTCTACTGCAAATAAGGTAGTTATATGTGCTTTTCTTCTGTCTTTTCTCAAAACGACTGGCCTCAAACTGGGATCAAACAAACAACTTAGAGAAAGTAAGACCAAAATGAGTGAAGAAATATGAACTATTAAGCCTATGCACTTTCAGAACTCCCCCTTCAAGCTTTCTCCTCTCCTTGCCAGTTTCTAGGCAAATGGACATGGTTTTGACGGTTAAGAGTTGGGGCTATTGAGAGGGGTGCTGTAGGTGCTATCCCCATTCCAGTGCGTGCTCATTCCTCCTGGCTCACAGAGGGCAATGGCATGAATTCACCTGGATGCTAGTGACAAGGCCTTCTCTTGGCCAGGGGGCAGGACTGACAGAGGCAGGAGACTGTAGAGGCCTCACCTCCGACCCCCCTCAGAGTCCAGAGGTCAATTGGAAGCACACTCCTGCAGCCATAGCCTATGTCCTGGCCTTTTAGTTCCTTCTAGGAGGTCTTGTGGTATATTGAAGGAAGGAAAATACCAGTGACTTATCTGTGTCACACTGAACAAGTATTTAACCCCAAATTCAGTTTTCTCAAGTTATTTTGAGGCTCTTCTGTAGGCAGTGGGGAACTGATGGGTTTTGAGGAGGAAAGTAATACCATCAAAATTAGTTCTTTTCCCCAAAAACAGTGCTCCCTCCCCCCAAAAAACAACAAACACAGATGAACAAATTTTTTAATTTACATTCTTTCTCTTAAAATATAAAACTAGGGTTAAATTAAATTCTCAAAGTCTAAATTAGACTAAATATAAATCTGCTATACCATCCACTGAATGGATTTATAGTTTGACAGTGTTTCTTAAAATTGTCTAGTCATTCTCCTCCACCTTTTTCCTTTATTCTAAATTCATTCTGCCCCAGTCTTCACTTACCACATGCACTTTATTCCATCAAACATCATCTTTCAGTACCAACCTACTTGAATAATCACTAAAGCTGTTTACAGCTTTCCTAAACTTAAACTTTGTCACTTTGACTACACATCCCAAGGCACTATTTTTCTTTTCTTCATTAGTACCAGAATGTTCCATAAAGAAACAATAAAAGTTATATATTTCCCTAAAATGAAAAATCAGTATATTCAATGACTATTATGTTAACCACTTAATAAATGTACATCAAAAACTACTCATCCTTAATTAACTGAAATTATAACAATTAGTTAAACTACTACTTTGCCATTTACCTAACGCTTACAAGATTAGTCAAGAAATCAAAATGGCTTCACATAACCCAATGTCTGCTTTCTAAATGTTTCACATTTCAACCCCAGAGAAAATCCAAACATACACTCCTTACCTAAAAACATTAGACACGGTTAAAAGACATTATTTAGGATTTTTTAGACCTTGAAAATGCGTTACACTTCCGATGTGTATTTAAATTATAAATCTGTTTTTATCCTGTGACACTGCTTCAACTTAAGTGCATCATAGTTAAATTAACTGGACTACTGTTTCATCTTTTCAAGCCAGACGGAGACTCTTTTGCATCAAGACTCTTGGTCGAGATTTCTTCTTCTGAAAAAATCATTAAAAAAGAGGAAAGGATAAGCAAACATTACTAAGAGTAAAATTAAAAAGGACTCCAAGTAGTAGCAAATTTCAGTCTTTTTAAGTAAAAAGTTCACATGCAAATACTGAACTATGATAAAATTACCATTATTCTGAGGTACCTTTTCTCCAGGGAATATCAATACATCCCTCTGAATACTTTTCAATACACCAGTGTTGAACTATCACGAGCAAATCAGAGATATATAATGAATCTGTATCACCAGATCTCTATCTGTTCTAACATGCTTTAAGAGGAGTTTTTCTTTATGATGAAAATTTTCAAACATACATAAAAGTGAAGAGAAGTATGATTAACCCAATGTATCCATCATCCAGCTTCAATAATTAATACTAACTGTTATGGGTTGAACTGTGTCCTCGCTAAAAGATATGTTGGAGTTCTAACCTCACCACCTCAGAATGTGGTCTTATTTGGAAACAGGGTCACTGCAGATATAATCAGTTAAGATGAGGTCACTCTGGAGTGGAGTGGGCCCCTAATCTATATGACTAGGGTCCTTATAAGGAGGTAAACAGACACAGAGGGGAGAATGTCATATATTGAATGTGGAAGCAGAAATTAGAGTTAGGCTGCCATAAGCCAAGAACACCCGGGGCTACCAGAAGCTAGAAGAGGCAAGAAGGATCTTCCTCTGGTGGCTTCAGAGGGAACATGGCCCTGCCAACACTTTGATTCTGGATTCTAGCCTCCAGAGACAATACATTTCTGTTGTTTTAAGCTGCCTAGTTCATGGTACTTTGTTACAACGGCCCTAGGAAACTCATACACCAACCTACCTTGTTTTGTCACCCCACCAACCAAATTGACTTCAAAGCAAAACACAGATATTATATTATTACAGGAATGATATTTAACATAGTGTTTCTCAACTTTTTTTAGAACCATCTTCCTCTAGCCAAGAAGACTGCGACAAGATTTACTTTCAGTAGCTTGTACTACAAAAGCCACAGGTTTCAGGTTTTTGATTTTGTTTTCCACCCCTGTCCCAAACCAATTATAAACTATATACGCATCACTAGAGAGTCTCTAATTACCCATAAAAGTGATGGGTTCACTCCTCTCATTCTAGCTGAAGGAATAAGGAACATATTTTGTCACATTAATGATAAAGATCATGTAGCATTCATCGCATACTATTTTTACAGGAAGTTGAGCGAAAACTTCAACAGGGCAACATGCATAGGTCTAGTTAAATCTTACCTTTTAAATTAGGTAGAAGTTCTCCAAGACTACATGGTATTGTGGTCCTCAATCTTTGTTCCACTGGAGAAAACTTAATTAGTGGTGAAAGAGACCGTTTTCTTTCACCAAGGGACATGCGTGAACATGGTTTTGTATAGTCAATGTACAAATCACGAGTGCCCAAAAAGTCAAGCATATCATCTGCCTGCGTGTTCTGGGGAGTAGGGCCCAATTCTGGTTTGTGTCTTTCAAGTGGTTCAGGACTAGAGAGATACATTTCTCCTCTATTCTTGGACAGAGATTTTTTCAGGGCCTCATATCTACTGCAAATAGCTTGTAAACGGAAGTCTGATTCTGGAGTAGCCAGTCTTTCTTCCACAACACCTGGAAAAACGCCGCCTTGCAGAGGACTATTTGGTTCCAGTTTAAAATTGGCCTCTGTACTACTAGAACTATTAAGACTTAAGTGACCAACTTCTTCTGGAAGAGTTTCATGTAATATGCCAAAATCAATATCCTTAAAACTCCTGGGACTAATTCCGCTTGCTATCTGAAAAGAGTCCCATAACATACTTTTATGCAGGGAAGGTCGTTTGTAAGCAGCTTGTGGGTGCTGCAGCATTTCAACACCCTCCTCTTCACTGCTACCTATCCCCTCCCTGCTGCCTACAGCAGGGCAGAATGTCTCTATTTGGCTAGTTTCTAAAAGCTTGTTCTGTAAAGCTGTACACTCCAAATCTTGCTTGCAAATTATTTTCTTATTTAACAAATCTGACTGATTTTGTGTTGTCGGTTCACCTACGTGACTGGTCACCTTGTGTTTCTGAGGCACACACTTGAGGGAATCTGAAACAACCTTCTCTTCCGGCAAATGAGAATGGCTGGAATTGGATACAGTGGTTGCTGAGAGAAAACTGGCCATGCTAAGTTCTCTTTGATCACGCAACACAGGTGAGGACTCTGGCAATGCTTCTCTATGTTCAGGATCCATCTGAATTGGTTCTGTACTTCCGTTCTCTTCCATTTTAACAGCTTTTCTCCAAGAGCTTCTAATTTCATTTACTAATTAAATGAAGGGGGGAAAAACACAATTTACTAATATTCCCAAACAGAGCATGCAATTAAACATTTCATTTCTAGTGCTCAAGATAAAGCTACTGACTCAGTGAACGTTCCACAGATATGCCAGTTGGCTAGGGAGGCTCCACAACATACCAAAGCCCAAGAAGATCAAAAACCTCCCCTCCAACGGATCACACACAAGTAACAAAAGCTGCTCCTGAAATGTGCAGATACTCTCACACACCACACACAAACTACATGTATTAAAAAGATGGTGGTGCTGGGAAAACTGGACAGCCACAGGCAAAAGATTGAAAATTGACCATTCTTTTTCACCACACACCAAAATAAACTCAAAATGGATCAAAGACCTAAAGATTAGGCCTGAAACAATAAGACTTCTAGAAGAGAATATAGGCAGTACACTCTTTGACATCAGTTTCAAAAGAATCTTTTCGGACACTACAACTCCTCAGTTGAGGGAAACAATAGAAAGAATAAACAAACGGGACTTCATCAGACTAAAGAGCTTCTTCAAAGCAAGGGAAAACAGGATTGAAACAAAAAAACAGCTCACTAATTGGGAAAAAATATTTACAAGCCACTTATCTGACAAAGGGTTAATCTCCATAATATACAAAGAACTCACACGGCTTAACAACAAAAAAACAAACAACCCGATCAAAAAATGGGCAGAGGGCATGAACAGACATTTCTCAAAAGAAGATATAAATATGGCCAATAGACACATGAAAAGATGTTCATCATCGCTAATCATCAGGGAAATGCAAATCAAAACTACACTAAGATATCACCTTACACCCGTTAGATTGGCAAAAACATCCAAAACCAAGAGCGACAAATGTTGGAGAGGTTGTGGAGAAAAAGGAACCCTCATACACTGTTGATGGGAATGCAAACTGGTACAGCCACTATGGAAAACAGTATGGAGATTTCTCAAAAAGTTAAAAATAGAAATACCCTATGACCCAGCCATCCCATTACTGGGTATCTATCCTAAGAACCTGAAATCAGAAATCCCAAGAGTCCCTTGTGCCCCTATGTTCATCGCAGCATTATTTACAATAGCCAAGACGTGGAACCAACCTACATGCCCAGAAACTGATGATTGGATAAAGAAGATATGGTATATATACACAATGGAATACTACTCAGCCATCAAAAAAGACAAAATTGGCCCATTCGCAGCAACGTGGATGGACCTCGAGGGTATTATGTTAAGCGAAATAAGCCAGTCAGAGAAAGACGAACTCTATATGACTCCACTCATAGGTGGAAGTTAACATATTGACAAGGAGATCTGATTGGTGGTTACCAGGGAAAAGGGGGGGTGGGGGGAGGGCACAAAGGGGGAAGTGGTGCACCCACAACATGACTAACAATAATGTACAACTGAAATCTCACAAGGTTGTAACCTATCATAACATTAATAAAAAAAATAAAAAATAAATTAAAAAAAGATATTTTCTTGCCCATCCAGTCCAGGGTTCAGCAAACTTTTTCTGTAAGGGGACAGATAGTAATATTTTAAGCTTTGCAGGCCATCTGGTCTGTGGAAACTACTCAACTCTGCCACTGTAGCCTGACATAAACAACATGTCAACAAATGAGCAACGTTGTGTTCAATCCAACTTTATTTACAAAAACACACTGAGTGGGCCAGATTTGGTTTCCAGGCTGTAGTTTGCCAACCACCAATCTAGGATGTGCCTAGGTTCAACCTGAAGTGAATCAACTTAACTCTGAATGGAGGATGTGCCTACATAAGGACAGCATCAGAACTTTGCCTACATAAATTATAGGTTATAAGAAAAAAGTATTGGGCAGCCTGACTAGCTTGGGAAGGGTAAAAAAGATCTCTGTACACCGTTGTTGGCTGATGCTGCCAGTTGTTGACTGGGAGAACATAGCCGCTATACTCAATAAATGTTGATCACAAGTCAGATGTGGAGGCAGAAGATTTTTTAAAAGTGATCAACTGGGGCCAGCCCCGTGGCCAAGTCGTTGGGTTCATGCACTCCACTTCGGCATCCCAGAGTTTCGCTGGTTCGGATCCTGGGCGCGGACATGGCAACGCTCATCAGGCCACGCTGAGGCTGCATCCCACACGACACAGCCGGAAGGACCCACAACTAAAATGTACAACTATGTACTGGGGGTCTTGGGGAAAAATAAAAAGTCAAAACAAAATCTTCCAAAAAAAAAGTGATCAACTAAAGTATTTTCTAGGAAAATGCAAAAACAACAAAAACAAAATTGTAGAGAACCAAGGCAAAATAACACTGCTGAAAGACTGCCATGTAAGCGGGAGTGCCCACACTTCAACTTCAATAAAAGTCCCTCCATCAAAACAGTTATTGCCACTAAACTGAAAGATACAGAAAAGAGTTTTAAAGTGAGTTTCTAGATGTGTCAGACCATGGTCCTAATAGCAGTAATGTCTAAGAAAGAAAATAAGTGCTAGAAAGCACTATTAACTTACTCAAGTTTTCCGGAGTTCGGGGTATTTGGTTCCTTGTTAAGAATGGGTTAGAAACTAGGGAGTCAATTTGTTCCTCTAATTTCCATTCTTTTCCTCTAGAGGGCTGTGGTGACCCAGATACAACTGCCCTCGCAACCTAAAACAGAAAAGAAAAAGTAATGCAAAAATTACCAGGCCCATTGGTAGAATGCAGCAAAAGCCCTGATAAGAACAATCAGCACTTAACAGTCAGCAGGTCCTCCCATAGCAGATGGTACAAAAAAGCTCAACAATGTAGCTCCCAGACACTATACAGACTACAGTCATGCATTGTTAGATGACAGGTGCACATTCTGAGAAATGCATCCTTAGATGATTTTGTCCTTGTGCCAACATCATAGTCCATATTTACACAAATCTAGACGGTATAGCCTAATACACACCTAGGCTATATGGTACTAATCTTATGGGACCACCGTTGTACATGCGGTCCATCATCAACCTAAACATCATTATGTAGCACACGACTGTATCTAGGCACAATCCTAGAAGGTGAAATCAAACACAAAACTGTTCCCTCCCTTCTTATCTTAGAGATCCCATCATAGAGGAGAGAAAAGATCGCCTTTATACTTGGAAAGATTCAGAGGTAGTTCTGACTACACAGTGACCTAAGCAGCTATCTGCCACATCTTTGAGCCACAACTCTATCTGCTAAAATGACTAGTTTTAAAGCAAGTGGATCCTTCTTAATTATAATCCATTTGTACAATAACATGTCTATTATCAAAGAGAATACATTCTGACAACATACTTCTTTACCAGAAACCTCATTATTAGATATCAATTAGTTAACAAGGCATAGGGATATATTCTAAAATAAAGTATACCATATGAAAATAACACTCTGTATTAACTAAATTTCAATAAAGCAGAAAACAAAAAACATGCAAATTAAAATCTCTGCCCCGAGATGCCTAAAAAATAAACTTCCTCCAACCATACTCAAATTGACCCCCATTAACCCTCTCCCACGAAAAAAGAGGGGTTCTTAGAATTCAAACACAAAATATTCCTTGTCACAAACACTATTAAAGAAAATTAACTTCATTTTATTTTCAGAGCTTTAGGAGATTTTAGGACTCTCTTCTTCCATCCCATCCTATTCTACCGCTAATATAAGTTCTTTCAACCAGAAAATGTGCCTTTCCTTCCATATCAAGGAAAATAAAAAGACTTACTGCCCATCTTTTCTTTGGTGTAGAGTCAATCAATCAACAAAAAGAAACAAGAGAACTTTAGAAATTTAAAAGTATTCAGAGACCATGAAACCGGTCCAACCTCCGCATGTTACAAACAAGAAAAATGACTGACACCCAGCTCTCTTATTTGAACAATGTTCATTTACTTTGATCAGGATTGAGAGAAAGGAGGGAACTCCAATACCTGAATCAATATGCACTAAACCAAATTTTTCTTTCAGTCTCTCAGGAATATAAAGTAGCTGATCTATCTTCTGGCTGCGTATCGAAATTCAAACTGCTAAAGGATGTTGTGGGAAACGTAACAAAAATTATGAGAACGGCTTGAGCATTTAATTTGTGTAAAACGAGTTCTGTAATACGGGGCAGCAGCGGGAGCATGTCGTCACCTGCCAGTGAAAGGAGAATGGCACTAAGGTACAGGGCTGGTTCGGAAAACCAAGATCATGAACAATGATGCATTTGATCACTTTTTAAATATTTAGAAAGCAGAAGGACAAAACCTTCACTCGGTGATAATATGATATTGCATAGTCTCTGTTCTAATATTCAAAAAAGAGGAAGCGAGCTAAGCAACAGAGAGCACTCACAGAGTATTTTAATAGAGTACAATCATTGGGTGTAAATTTATGGGTTCTAAACCATGGATGTAATCTTAACCAAGTAACTTTACATTAAATCTATTTCTACTTTGTGGGAGGACCAATTTTGCTCTAACCATGATTTTTATTATGTGTGACCCCCTTTCCCAATTACCCCTGGTTAATCAATAATTAACTGTAACTTCACTTATAATCCCAGTAACTAAGAAAATAAAAGATATTTCAGCATACTTATTACAGTCTTTTTCTAACCTCTTCTGCCAGATAATCTTGCTCTTTCTGGAATGGATCACTTTTTTTAGCTGGCAGAGACCCTCCACATGTACTACTCTCTATATTCTTTGCAATACTTGATGATGGTGACTCTTCAACTTCAAATTCTGGTATTTTGTTAGAAATTGTTTCATTTTTCTTTCTAGGCGTTCTCATCTTCATATCCTGAGAAAGACATACAAGTAATGTTAAAACCTTAATAATCATGCCTGATCTTCATTAGAGATTCTTGAGTTAGAAACCTATAAAAGGTTGTTAACACTATTGTGAAATTACACGTTCAAGGACACAAATAATTCCAATATTCCTACTTAAAAGCAATAGAAAACGTGTAAACAGAAATGGTGCATAATGTGCAAATATTGGGAAATATGAAAATAGAAATTAAACTGGGATATCAACAAAAATAAATATTTTATCATAAGTGCATATGGTCAGAATTAACTAAAAATTGTTTTTAAAATGTACCTTTTCAAGTAGGTCAACACTGTTCCTATCTGATGATGAAACTGGCTGCACAAGGAAGGAAGCAGGGCTAAAAGGAAAAAAATATAACAAATCCAAGTTATACACAGGAAAAAGTTCCATTCACCTGATGGATCGGAATCATCTAAAGAAACTGTCTGCCCCGTATCTGTCCGTTACGATTTCACTCAATTCGTCCCGGTCATCAAAAGGCAGTTTATTCTAGGGAGGTATGGTGACAATCAGAGCAGTACTTCAGCCCAATTTGTGTATCAGCCTCCCAAATTAAGCACATTTTCCTTATCCGATATAAATTTTAAGTTGACAGCATTTTTTACAAGAGTCAAATGACTTGATGAACACTCAAAAACTGAGTACAGGCTAAAAAGTTCAATTAACCAGAATCACATTATTACAATGTCCTGGCTTCAGATCACAGAATTTCCGTGTAGCAGAGATTTTCCTTTAAGATTCTTTTGCTATTTCATCTCCAAAATCAGTTTCTCTTATGCTGAATTTTGCTCTAAAGTAAATACGTTACAATTACAATAATGTCATAAGGTTACTGTTTCAGTTTGCTGCGTTCTACACATAGTATTTCTTAACCTCTTAGATTCTCTTGCCCCTTTGGACAACATAAAAACTTTACGCATCTTTTCATTATAATTACAAAATAAGTTACGAAATTTTTAAAGCCTTCAAAACAGTAATAACTTTAGATTCGTCTTGAAAGAGCTTTCAAATTCAAATATAGATTGGGGGTGCGCACTAGCCAGAAGCTTTCCCACTCTAGGTAACATGAAAGGCAAGATTACCAGAGACCACTTTCAACATCAAGCACCGTGGGTGCCTTGCCTTCTGTTCATAGCCAGAAGTACAAAAGTAACAGCTCTGCAAATATTTTATATAATAGTAAATACGCTTTTTCAAAGATGCCCTTCTTGGAATCATTCATCTACCTTCCAAACATAACTCGAAATTCACTGAAATTGCTCAAGCTTCAACTTTGCCTCGACAGGATATAATCTAGATATCAAAAGAAAAAAATTAATCATCTACTACACTTTTATCTTAATTTTTCCAAAAACTTAAGGCTAAAATGATCAAAAAGTGGGGCCGGCCCAGAGATGCAGCGGTTAAGTTCGCACACTCCACTTCAGTGGCCTGGGGTTCACTGATTTGGATCCCAGGTGTGAACCTACACACTGCTTGTCGAGCCATGCTGTGGCAGGCGTCCCACATATAAAACAGAAGAAGATGGGCATGGATGTTCCTCTTTGCTGAGGAAGACCAGCAGCAGATGTTAGTTCAGAGCTAACCTTCCTCAAAAAAAAAAAAAACTCCAAAATTCCTCTGAAGCAGGGCCAGCAATCAGTGGACTGATGCCACTAGACGGTGAGCTCGTTGAAAACAAAGATTATGTCTTCCTAAAGGCTAACACAGTAGTGTGTTGGTAGTGCAATATCTATTTGTAACTGATTGACAATCAATGAGTGAACGTCACTGAAGGATGAGGTTCTATAGATACCACCAAATTTTTCTATTTGAATCATTCTTGCAGAGCCTCATAGTAAGGAAAAATGGAAACGTTCTATATCTTTCTCTTTCTCATTTCTGAATTGGCAACATGCTATTAGCCCTGCTAGGATCTCAACCCAAGACAACTTTAAAGCAGCCCTGACTCAGTCCTCTCAATCCACTTGCCATGCCAAAACTTAGGCCCATGAAATCCTAGCACCGGAATAGATAAAAAGAAAGGGTGTTGGGGGCCGGACCTGTGGCCGAGTGGTTAAGTTCACACGCTTTGCTTCGGCGGGGTTTCACCAGTTTGAATCCTGGGCGCGGACATGGCACTGCTCATCGAGCCATGCTGAGGTGGCATCCTACATGCCACTAGAAGGACCCACAACTAAAAATACACAACTATGTACCGGGGGGCTCTGGGGAGAAAAAGCAAAAATAAAATCTTAAAAAAAGAAAGGGTGTTGATCTCATTGTGGGAATTTATCCTAAGAAAACAGTACTTCCAAAATAAAAAAAAAGCAACATACTTTTGATAGAGGAAAAAAACTGGGGGAAAACCAGAAGTCTAAAAAGTCTACCCATGTTACACATTACTAATAAAATATTTTATTAATAAATACTTTTCACAGTAAAGAATTCTCAGCAACAAGTTTACTTCCACATCCCAGTAACTCAACTCTTCACCTGTCTTCTGTTCTGCTATCAAGCAGTAATAATCTTTCATACGCTATTAAGCATTTATCCCTTGTCACCAAAAGCCTTTCCCTACCGCCCCTCAATATCCCAAATCTATAGTTAAAGTATCAGAAGGGGTTGGCCCAGTGGCATAGCAGTTAAGTTCACACGTTCCGCTTTGGCAGCCCAGAGTTCACCAGTTTGGATCCCGAGCATGGACCTACACACCACTTACCAAGCCATGCTGTGGCAGGTGTCACACATATAAAGTAGAGGAAGATGGGCAGGGATGTTAGCTCAGGGCCAGTCGTCCTCAGCAAAAAGAGGAGGATTGGCAGCAAATGTTAGCTCATGGCTAATCTTCCTCAAAAATAAATAAATAAATAAAGTATCCCAGAAGATAATTAAAAGATCCAGGAGCTTGAAGATAAATGTGGAAATCAAAATATATTTACTATAAGTTCTTTTTCCTATTTTGAGAACTTTTTTTTATTGTGGTAACATTGGTTTATAACATTATTTAAATTTCAGGTGTACATCATAATGTATCTTGAATTCTGTGTAGATTACATCATGTTCACCACCCAAACACTAATTACAATCCATCACCACACACATGTGCCTAATCACCCCTTCCATCCTCCTCCTTCCCCACTTCCCCTCTGGTAACCACTAATCCAATCTCTGTTGCTATGCGTTTGTTTGTTGTTGTCTTTCTCTTCTACTTATGAGTGAGATCATACTGTATTTGACTTTCTCCCTCTGACTTACTTGACTTAGCATAATACCCTCAAGCTCCAACCATGTTGTCACAAATGGCAACATTTCATCACTTCTTATGGCTAAGTAGTATTCCATTATGTATATATACTACATCTTCTTTATCCATTTGTCCCTTGATGTGCACCTAGGTTGCTTCCATGTCTTGGCTATTGTGAATAATGCTGTGATGAACACAGGGGTGTATGTATCTTTATGTATTTGTGTTTTCAAGTTCTTTGGATAAATACCCAGCAGTGGGATAGCTGGACCATACGGTAGATCTATTCTTAATTTTCTGAGGAAATTCCATACTGCTTTCCACAGTGGCTGCACCAGTTTGCACTCCTACCAGCAGTGTATGAGGGTTCCCTTCTCTCCACACCCTCTCCAACACTTATTGTTTCCTGTCTTGTTAATTATAACCCTTCTGATGGGAGTGAGGTGATATCTCATTGTAGTTTTGATTTGCATTTGCCTGGCAGTTAATGACGTTGAACATCTTTTCATGTGCCTACTGGCCATCTGCATATCTTGAGAAATCTCTATTCCAACCTTTAGCCCATTTTTTAATTGAGTTGTTAGGTTTTTTTTGTTGTTGAGATGTATGAGTTCTCTGTATATTTTGCATATTAACCCCATATCTGATATATGGTTTGCAAATATCTTCTCCCGGTTGTTAGCTTGTCTTCTCATTTTGTTGATGGTATCCTTTAAGGGAATTCTATTTGAACTAAATTCTTAGGGGCTGAGAGTCTGACTCCTGTAGAATTCTGACAGTACATCTTGGTACAAAATTCTACTTCAAAGAAGAATCTTGAGGGTCAATGGAGTTCAAAAGAAAAAAAAAAATCTGACTTAATCAATCTTTAGTCCAGCAAGAGCCCTTAATCAAAATATTTAATTTGTTCTCTCAAGGGAAGACAAACCAAAAGCAGAATTGATACTGGGAAGCACCAGCTATCCCCCTCTAGCTTTAAGAACAACTGCGATGAGTAAAATGGGCAGGACCAACAACTTTACTATCTCTTCAACACCAGGTATTCACAAAAGACTTCATTATTTTCCTCTAAGTACTCAGAAAATCAACATCACATCCAGATCTAAGAATAAAAATATAATTCCTACAAAAGTAGTCCTGACCTCCTGCGAACCAGAACATTACCGCAGAGGAAGCTGTCAATAGCTCAGTTTCACAGAGAAGTTTTGACTCTTGGTATGGTGTTTTAACATAACTTATTAAGAGTGTATAGAACGAAGAGTGCGTCAATTCATTTAAAATGCAGAATTGTCCTAAGTATTTTGTTTCCATATCTGTGCCTCAGTTACATGGGGAAGTTGGACTGAGAAACCCCTATTTAGGTCAAAGTGTAATCAGAAAAAACGAAACAATAAAGCAATCTGTTCAGTATGTCTGTTTGATTTCTACTTAATAACAATTTCAATAAAGAATAAATATATTCCCCAAGTGGATTACATACATCTAGAGATTTTTGCCTATATAATCTGGCATCTATTTTAAGAGCCAAAATGGCATAATAAAGAAAACAGGCAATAAAGAAAACACGAACACTCCTGAAGAAAGTTACAATAAACTGAGGTTTGGTTTTTTCATATGTTAAATTCTGGGATTACATTGAATCAAGTCTTCCAGTTTTTGGGGGTTTTTTTAAAGCATGGAACTTTTTTTTAATCAAATGGCATATAAAAACCCCAACATATAACACAGATAAAAGAGCTAGCCGCTCAGGCTGAGGTGGGAAAGGGTTGGACAAGCCACAAGCTAAATTAGATTCCTCCACAGCACCAGAGGGTGCAGCAGAATGCAGTCTGAAAACTACCAGACTAGATGGTCCCAAAGGCTCCTAAACTCCTAGATTTAGTTAGCCATAAAAGGTTTCAAAGAAGCTCACAGACACAAAAAGGCAAAAATTCCCAAACTTGCATTAGATAATTTCCATATATGTTTTTTCCTGAATTAGATAACCGCCATGAATCCCAACATTTAGATAAAGAACAGAGGGGAAAAACGCCCATGCATCAGAAATGGTGAATCTTTCCTGAAAACGTGGATCCACAGTGAAAAAATAGTCTTCTGTAAAACAGAAGAAAATTATGGACTATCCCATACCAGAGAAGCTCGGAAACTGGCTAGAGATGGGACTAAATTAACGAAGGGAAAAAAGTCAATATGAAAATTAAATTTGTTTTACCTGTTGGGTAGATCACATACAGTTCCTAGCATATCACTGGCTCTTCTGCAATCATTTTCTTGCTTATGTTGCTTAGGTGTATCTAAAGGAATATAAAAATTAAATACTCTTTAATTATGTTTATACATTCTATAACATTCAGGGATCTCTTGAAATTCTACAACTTCTAAACAGAAAACAGAGGAAAATCAGAATAATATGAATGCCAATAGGAAAATACAATTATTCAAAGGTTAAGCATAGGGGCCGGCCTGGTGGCACAGTGGTTAAGTGCACACGTTCCACTTCGGCAGCCTGGGGTTCACTGGTTCGGATCTCAGATAGGGACATGGCACCGCTTGGCAAGCCATGCTGTGGTAGGCATCCCACATACAAAGTAGAGGAACATGGGCATGGATGTTAGCTTAGGGCCAGTCCTCCTCAACAAAAAGAGGAGAATTGGCAGCAGATGGTAGCTCAGGGCTAATCTTCCTCAAAAAAAATATGTTAAGTGTAAAGTGATAGGGAGGACAGTAAGAGAGAATATCTTATAATAGGCTTTATAAAAAGAGTGACAGCTCATACTAAACCACGTTTCCAAAAAAGTGACAGTCCATAATTCTCCAGCATTATATAGCCATGCTTCACATCTAAATACACATATCATGCAATTACTAAATAAACTACCAAGGCCAAAAAGCTATAGTACTTAGTATATTTCAGCCCAGCATCTAATGACATCAGTCAACTAACGCATCTATTCTTCAACATATCAGTGAATAACTATGTGCCACTATTGTACTAACAAAGAGAGAAAGAAATAAATGATGGGGACTCTGCCTTCAAGGAGTTAGTCCAGGGAAAACTATTGATGAGTAGAGAATTACAGTATACTGCTATCGTATTAGAATACAAATATACACAGAACGCAAGGAGGCAGAAAGCCACCTGAACAATGTGAAGAAGGCATGAAGGTACTGAGAGAATAAGGTACAAGTTTGTTATGCTAGAGCATAGGGGATATCCAGTGGAAGCATGGTAGGACATGAGATTGGTGAAGAAAGCTATGGCCAGATTACAGAGGATTTGATATTCCAGGGCTCCTCTTTCAACATGTTAGCTTCTGAAAGACGTTCCCTATTTATACATGTGTCCCAAGTCTTACTATGTAAGAAGCCAATGTGTATACCATGTAAAGTTTTCCTTTTAATCCATCATAATAGTATGCCACTTTATAACATTTTCAATACCTTATGCTTTTGCACCTACTAATGGTGATAGAATTACTGATAATTATAAAACATTTAAAAAATGAGCACAAATACAACTATACCACAAACCTAGTTGACAACCATAAACTAAAATTATTACAACACAACCATAAACATCATCTGGTGTTGGTAGGCAGAGCTGATGCACGTTTGTTCTGGTATGTAAGAAAGTTTGTATGGTAAAAGCTGCTGAATGAAAAAACATCTAGAGCTTTTTTCTTTTCTGTTTTCTAAAGGTAACAGGAAGCTATTGTTGTGTATTACACCAGGAGATGAAAAGGATCATATTTACATTACAGAAAGATCATTGACAGCTATTAATAATATGGAATAGGTAGAATACTGGAGGCAGAGTAGCTAGTCAGAACACAATCAGAGGTAAGAAATACGAAAACTAAACTACAGCACTTAAGATGCGAGCACAGCAAAGGAGGGGACAGATACAACAGGTGCCCTATTGTAGAAGGTAAAGAGAACTGAACTCACCACTACAAAACAAATCAAGCTGAAGCAGACACTGACTCCTACCATAAACACACGAGAACTGCTAAATAAAACATAAAAAAAAAAAAAAAGGAATGCCTAAAAAAAAATAAAACTCATCATGTGCCAGGACCTAAGATGGACAGCATGATCAGAATGGTATAAGCTCAAACTGAGAAACGAAGGCTCAATGAGGCAGACTCCAGGGGCTGCGCAATGGAGATTTAATGCCTACATGACATCAAGGCCAACCCAGGCCACTCAGGCTGGGCTATAAGAGACTGCCAGAAGGCCAGAACACCGCAAAGGCTGCTCAGCCCCTAAGAAGGAGATGATAAAACTCCTGCCAACTGGACCAGGGAAGTAGCAGGGAAGCTTGCTGTCTACACCTGGAGTCCTGGAGTGAAAAAAAAGAAGAGAACAAATTTTAAACCTTCCTAGCGTACGCAAAAGGAGGTATGAAATGCAAAATTACATTGGTTATTTGTTGTAGGAATCCCAAACCGAAGACATTAACTGGTCTAGTCCAAGGGAAACACCTGGGCCCCTATGCCACCCTGAGAAACCAATCTACAACCCAGGGCCCACACGACTCCTCCAGGGGTGGGGAGACCGACTAAAGCTGAGGGTAAGGTCAAATATTTTAATAGGAAGCAAACAACTATGAAAATCAGCAGGCAGGGCATATAGGAGCACAAGTAGCTGAAACACAGAGATGTCAGAAAAATGTAAAAAGATAAAATCAGTACATTTTAAATGATTAGCAAAAAAGAAACAACAGAAGCCATAACGAAAGAAGATTACACCATGGCAAAGAACAGGCAGTTTTGGAAAAAAAGCAAATGAAAAGTACATTCATGAAAACTAAATACTAAATGAACATGTCAAAAGGGAGATTAAACATAACTAAAGAGATAATTAGTGAACCATAAGAGAAATCCAAGGAAATCACCCAGAATGCAGCCCAGAGTTACAAAGAGGTTATAAACATGAACGAGAAGACATATGGAGGGCAGAATGAGAAGTCTCGACAATAAGAGTTCCAGAAGGAAAAGATCAAAAGAATGAGAGGCAGTATTAGAAGAGATATTAGTGAATAAATTTCCAGAATGAAGATAGGAGACTTCACATTAAATAAGCATCCCACATGCCACAACTAGAAGGACTCACAACTAAAAATACACAGCTATGTACTGGGGGGCTTTGGGGAGGAAAAGAAAACGAAAAAGAAAAAATCTTAGGGGCCAGCCCATTGGCACAGCAGTTAAGTGCGCACATTCCGCTTCGGCGGCCCAGGGTTTGCTGGCTCAGATCCCGGGTGTGGAGATGGCACCACTTGTCAAGCCACGCTGTGGCAGGCGTCCCATATATCAAGTAGAGGAAGATGGGCATGAATGTTAGCTCAGGGCCAGTCTTCCTCAGCAAAAAGAGGAGGATTGGTGGCAGACGTTAGCTCAGGGCAAATCTTCCTCAAAAAAAAAAAAAAAAGAAGAAAAAAATTTTTTTAAAAAAGTATCAGAAATAACAGAAGGCAGAAAACAATGAGATCACATCATCAAAGTCCTAAGGAAAAGTAAGTGTTGATCTAGAATCCTATATCCAGCCAAACTATCAGTCAGGAATAAGTGAAAATAAAGACATTTTCACAGAAAGACTAAGAGATTTTACTATTCAGGATCTATTGCTAAAAGAACTAAAGGATACATTTCAAGATATACATCTCAAAAGGAGTAGAACAAAATGAGTATTCTTGACCAAAAAGAAAAAAAAATCAGTAAATGTGTTGATAAATATAAATACACAACAGTTTTTAAAAACAATTCCTATCCATGTCATTAAAAGAAAGGGGTGGGGCATTATTCTACAACAAAAGCCAATTAAGAAGACAAAACAACCAAATGCAATGAGTGAACCTTCCTTGGATCCTGGTCCAAAAAATAAACATCTACAAAGGACATTTTTCAGTATAATAAGAGGAATTTTATTCATAAACTTTAAAATGTCAGAACAGTAACACATATAGTTAGAAATATACATATGTAGTGAAATTATTTTTATACACATACATCAGAATAAACATAAGATTCAGGATAGTGGTTATATCCACAAATGCAGGGAGAATGGGGCAAGGAAAGATGGATACCCAAGGATTAACTATATATGTATTTCAAAAAAGAATCTAAAGCAAATATTGCAAAGCTTTGACAAAAAAGAATGTTCAGTAAACAGATATTTAAACTATTCCTTGTACTTTTTAATATGCTGAAATGTAATTTAAAAAAACAATTTAAACGAAAATCACTTCAAGTAAGATGTAATATGTAAAGTGTAGGAGGGAAAAAAAGCTGTTTTACTACTAAAAGTATAAAATAATGGTAAGGTGCCCCATCTCAGATCAAGGCTCTACCCTGGGGGGAAAAAAAAGGGAATCCCAAGAGTACAAATTTTGCAATGTCTGGAAGAGAGGGTTACCTCCAAAGAACCTCTCAAACACTTCTAAAATGTGAACTTCTAAATGGACTTCCTGAACAAACAAACAGGCCCTCACTTTCCAGGCTGATACAGAAATCTCCGAATGGACATGAGGACAATGCCATGGTTTCAAAGGGCCTCAAGTAAGTCTGTGAGAGGGCAAAGGCCCTTTCCAAACTGAAGGGAGCACAGTGCCAACCCAACATGCCAGAGCTATCAAAGTAATTCTATCGTCCTAAGTCATGCTGTCTGCAGCTCTTTTTCATTCATTTCATTCTCTTCTGTCTACTCCTATCCCGAGCCTTGCTGTCTTCTATGATCTTTCCCAACCACTGTCCTCTCCACATACACCTGACTCCCAAACCAATCACCTACCCCAGATGTGTTCCCGCTTTTCTTCCTAAGTCCAGTGCTAAACTGCTGCCATGGCCTCTGGCCTGCCTGAACTCAACTACAGCCTGTAATGTATTACCTGCTCCAGCTTGGCTATATAATTCATACCTTTTTTATTCACTTATTACCCCACTTATCTATCTAACATTTACTGAACCCAATGAAATTTCTTGTACACAAGTACTGGGCAATAGGGGAAACTGAACAAGAAATGGATATTAGATATTATAGAGAAATTAATTTTTTAGGTGTAATAATGGTATGATAGTTGAGGAAATTAAATATGAGATATTGGAGAATTACTGTTAATTTTTTAGGTGTGATATTACTCAGCAGTTACAGAGGAAAAGTCCCTATTTTTATGGGAATGCATGCCGAAACAATTAGAATCAAGCGTTACAATGTCTAGAACTTACTTGGTTGAGCAAAAATACAAACATACATATATACAAAAATACAAATATATAATGCAAATATGGCAGATGTTAATTGTTGAAACATGTGCTAGGTATTCTGGCAATTACTGTACTAATCTCTCATGTTAAAAAATCGTGGGCTTCTACACAAAAGTCTGTAAACCAATGTTTATAGTAGCATTACTCATAATAGCCAAATGGTGAAAACCCAAATGTCTATCAACCGATCAATGGATAAACAAAATGTAGTTTAGTTATACAACAGAAGGTATTCATAAAAAGCAATGAAGTACTGATACATGCTGCAACTTGGATGAACTTTGAAAACATTGTGCAAAGTGAAAAACCGTGCAAGTGAAAAAAGCCAGACATAAAAAGCTTCATATTATACGACTCCATTTATATGAAATATCCAGAATAGGCAAAATAGAGACAGGAAACACACTAGTGGCTGCTATGGACCGAGGGAGGGGGAAATGGGGAGTGCCTGCTTAAGCAGAATGAGGTATCCTTTTGAGGCAATGAAAATATTCTGGAACTAGACAGTGGTGACGGTTGCATAACTCTGTGAATTTACTAAATGCTACACACATTTCAGCATCACAAAAAATAACTGGGGAAAAAAACCAAGAAAGAATGCAAAGGAACCGTTATCATAGTGAGAAATACTGATGGGAAGAAAGTTTAAAAGAGAAAAAAATAAACCACCAACCTGGAAGTGAAGCAGGATACTGTAAAAGAATACTCCTTGCATATACTTCTTCTGAGGCAGGATCAAACGAAAGGGGAGACATAGGCGGTAAAAGATCCACAGCCTTAAAACAAAGAATTCCTAATTTTTAAATATGTACATTTTACTCACTACCACAATAACAACACTAAGTTAATCTATGAATGGATGATTATTCCCTCCCTAAAAAAGAGAATTACCAAGCATTTAAATTATCCTATAACTATTTTTAAACCAAGGAGTACAATATTAGGAACAAGGGAACAACTTTGTCTTCTAACTGTGCCTCAAATGTTAAGAGTAAACAACAAGAGGAATGTCTCATTTTCTTTTTTAATACAATCCTCTCATTCTAAAAATATTACCTATAAATCATAACAGTAGTTTGGTGAATACTCTAATATGAATATAGAAAAATTAAAGAAACAAAAACTTTTGAGATGCAAAGATGACAAACATACACACACATAGCATTTCTAGGTCACTTGTAACATGATAAATGAAGAGATTGCCTTATATTAAACTATTCTCCAAAAAGCAAGGTAACCTTACTTACTGGAGTCCAACCTTTAATTAGACTGAAAGGAGACAGCCCAAGAAATTCTTTCCACTTTTTATGCCATTCTCCTTGTCTTTCAGCAATAGAATGTCTTATAGTTGTGAGCTCTTCTTTTAGTTTATACCTATGATTGCATAAAAAATAACTTCATTCAAAACATGCATATATAAAAAAGCTATTAAGTAAATTTTAAGAACACAATAGTTTGTAGAGAAGAGGAAGAAAATATAACTGAAAGTTCAACCAATACAGCACATATAAGTTGAATAAATTCTCACAGTGAACATTCATAATCTAAAATACTTTTTCAAGACCAGAAAGCAATCATACATCTATTATCCCATTTATCTTTTTTTTTGCTGCTAAATATTTACTATTTTTATTCATTCTTTTTTATTGAGGTCACATTGGTTGATAACATCATGTAAATTTCAGGTGTACATCACTGTGTTTCAACTTTTGTATAGACTACATCGTCTTCACCGCCAAAAGTCTAGTGGCCATCCATCACCGTACACATGTGCCACTCTACCCCTTTCACCCCATTTATCTTTAAAACACAATTTCTGGGGCCAGCCTTGTGGCCAAGTGGTTAAGTTCACGCGCTCTGCTTCAGCAGCCTACGGTTTCGCTGGTTTGGATCCTGGGTGAGGACATGGCACCACTCCTCAGGCCATGCTGAGGCAGCGTCCCACACAGCACAACCAGAGGCACTCACAACTAGAATATACAACTATGTGCCGGGGGACTTTGGGAAGAAAAAGGAAAATCAAAATCTTTAAAAAAATTAAATAATAAAATACAATTTCTTTCCCGATTCTCAACTCAAATCGAAATTCTACTCCCACTCTCTGTCCACTCCTGAAGGCAGCCAATACCTCCCAGTCACTCTGCTCAAATAAAAAAATTTTTTAAGGGCTAGTTTTATTAGTAGACCCCACAAAAGAAAAGCTACAAAAACGTTAAAATTATTTCATAAAGAATTATCACTCAGGGCAAATAATTTATTCCAGACAAAAAGAAAAGCACACTGGTTTTCCTTTATACTTCATGTGTCTCTCAGAGTTGATGGTGCAAAGTTTTTGAGTACTAGTAAGATTTTCACACATTTTGCCAAAGCTAAAGAGTTGTTAACTATACAAGGTATGCTGAGAAATTGTCAAAACTACCCTAATCCTCCCCGCAATAAATTAACAGAAGATCTTTTGAGTGTACCTCATATCCTTCAGATCTGACAGTCTTGCTCTCTGAAGTTTGGTCTCCTTTTCAATGACGTGAAGGTCTATTGTCAGTGGTGCTGGGTCAGCCTGACCACGTTCGTACTTCATTACTTTCAAGACTTCATTTAATAACTGAATAACTGTTAAGAGGTTCAAGTTTCCAGCCTCATAAACACTTCCTACGTGCAACTAAGGATTCAGAGAAAAAAAAAGATAAACTACTACATAAATATATTTATGTTAAAGAAGAGTGAAAAAAATAAAATGTCTACCTAAAAATAAAACTATATAAATAATTTTGGTCCAAAGAAAACTACTGTAGAAGAATTAACATGCCATGCTACATTTTTATACTATGCAAAAAGTTGAAAACCAGAATAAAAGTAATGCAAAAAATAAATGGAAAGCAAAATAAAGACTGAGGAGAGAGAGCAGGTCTGGAGAAAGATCATGAATTCATGTTTTAACAAAAGTTGCAGACAGATGCGCCCTAAAGGCTGAATCCAAATCTAGGCATGTTTATTTGGCCTGTACAGTTTCAGTGTTTTAAAATCATTTGAATTAGTTGCCAATATTTTAAACATCATAGATTTCACATAAAAATTACTATTTCTCCAAAGACCTTATCACTTCCTAGTTTCTCCCCATTGTTACAATTAGTGTACTTCATTTATACATACTACCTGCCTAGCCTCTTTAGGAATCTGAGTTTGCAGGTCCTGATTTTTCTGTACTCTGAATTGGAAGCGCCTGTCACATTACCTATTAAAGTGAAAGCTTTTCAGGGCCACAACGATTTCTTGTCTTTGTATCCCCTATTCTATAATCAATACCTGGCATATAGTAGATGCTTTAATAAACTATAATTTTACTAAGAAAAAAACGTAAGCTATCCAGACGGAAATGTCCCATAAGCAAGTAGAAATAATTTGATGGAGTTTGGGGTGAAGGGAAGAGACTGGAAACACCAATTTGAGAGGATTATTGTACAGGAGGCTGATGAAGTCTCAGAACTGGATAAGAAAATACAGATGAATTCATAATGTGAGCAAGAAAAGGGGGCATTAAAGAAACCATAGGGAACACTTCCATTCAAAAGTTAGACAGAAAAAGGATCCAGTAGAAAAAACTGTGAAGTGTGGTTTGAAAAATCACAGGACAGCAGACACACTGAGGTCACAAAAGCTAAAGGAAGGAAAGACTTGAAATTACTTAATAGCATCAAGATGAAAGAGAAACCAGTGGCTAGAGACTCTTTAAAAAGACATTTAGTGAGGCCGGCCCCGAGGCCGAGTGGTTAAGTTCCCACGCTCCACTTCGGCGGCCCAGAGTTTCACCCATTCAGATCCTGGGCACAGACATGGCACCGCTCGTCAGGCCATGCTGAGGTGGCATCCCACATGCCACAACTAGAAGGACCCACAACTAGAATATACAACTATGTACGGAGGGGCTTTGGGGAGAAGAAGGAAAAATTTTTAAAACTTTAAAAATTAAAAAAAAAAGACATTTAGCAATTAGGAGATAGATGATTGCTGCTCTCTTTGAATATTTATAAAGAACTAGTACTGTATCATCTTCCTGCCAAGTAACCTCCTACCATCCACACTGTATGATGCAGCACCGTACAAAGAACAGACAATTGATAAAAAGTGATGCATATAAACATACACACCCTAAACAGTGGCCCTTTTTATGAAACTTTTACTAGACATACTCACAAAAATAAATTCTGAGAACAATAGAAAAACAATATATATTATATAAAATACTTATGTGAAGGGAGTTTTCCCAAAATCTTCCTTAATATCAAATACTTACCTGACACATTTGTTTCTCAATTCTGTCAAGTAAGAGCCTGGGAATGTTGATAGCAACGTCAGTTCCATCTAAAGTATACTGGTTAACGAGACTAAGTACTGAACTAACAACTTCTCTCTCTTTTTCCAAAAATGTGAGTGTTTCATTCACTGAAGCCCACAAAGACCGGACCTTTGAAAACAGAGACAAACAAAATATTGAAGTCTACACATAATCTGTACATACATTAAAGAAATGTAAGATACAAATACATGCCCACTCCCCGGAACAAATGAAGTCTTCCTCGAATGACCTGGTGAGAATACTAATTAACTGTCTATAAGCACTGATATTACTTCCAAAAGGGCTTTAAAACTAAGGAATTTCTCAGGGCCAGCGGAGTAGCGTAATGGTTAGATTCATGCACTCCACTTTGGCAGCCCAGGATTCATGAGTTTGGACCCTGGGTGTGGACCTACACTGCTCATCAGGCCATGCTGTGGCAGCATCCCACATACAAAATAAAGGAAGACTGGCACAGACGTTAGCTTGGCAACAATCTTCCTCAAGCAAAAAGAGGAGGGAGATTGGCAACAGATGTTAGCTCAGGGACAGTCTTCTTCACCAAAAAAAAAAAACAAAAACAAAAAAAAACCACTAAGGGGGGCTGGCCCCGTGGCCGAGTGGTTAAGTTCGCACGCTCTGCTGCAGGTGGCCCAGTGTTTCATTGTTTCGAATCCTGGGCGCGGACATGGCACTGCTCATCAAGCCACGCTAAGGCAGCATCCCACATGCCACAACTAGAAGGACCCACAACGAAGAATACACAACTATGTACCGGGGGGCTTTGGGGAGAAAAAGGAAGAAAATAAAATCTTTAAAAAAAAAAAAAAACCACTAAGGAATTTCTCAGGAGAATCTATCTCACTACAATTTCCAAAACCAATCTAAGAAACCCTATTCTACCAAGATGCAATTAGCATTTCTTGTATTCTGACATGCCACCAATCTAATGGAGATTTTTCAGGGAGAAATAATAAAAGATTTTCAGGAGAAAAAAAACCACTACAGTCAATTTTAAGAATCATTCAAGTTTCAAAAAGTTAAAATGTGAAAAATGATGCTTTTTTAAGAGCAAAGAATCTAAGGCATACAGTAACCTATGTTCATTAAAATTCATGTGTTAAGAATCCTCATAGTGGTCCAGCCCCGGTGGCCTAATGGCATGCTCCAATTCAAAGCACAGGTTCAGTTTCTGGGCACAGATCTACACTGTTCTGTTAGTGGCCATGCTGCGCTGGCAGCCCACATACCAAAAAATAGAGGAAGACTGGCATGGATTTTAGCCCAGGGCAAATCTTCCTCAGCAAAAAAAAAAAAGAATACTCGTAGCACTTCTATCTTTAATAGTCAAAAACTGCAATTAACCCAAAAGTCTACCTAGAGTAAAAAGAGCACACTATGCTATATTCATAAAATAGAACACTGTACAGCAATGAGAATAAACACACTACAACTACATACACAAGAGAATGAGTGAAAGAAGTCAAACAGAAAAACAAAAGAATATATTGTATACACTTCCATTTATATAAAGCTCAAGAAAAGGCAAAACTAATCTTTAGTGTAAGAAGTGAGGAGAGTGTTTACTCTTGGAGGAAATGCTTGTAAATGAAAGGAGGCTCAAGGCTTCTGGCGTGCTGGTGACGTTCTCTTCCTTAAACTGGATGCTGGTTACCTGCATGTGTTCACTTTGTGAAACTGTATCAAGTTATACACTGATGATTTTTATTTTGTACATACGTTATGCCTCAACAGAATTTACAAAAGTGGGAGGGAGGTGGGGAAATACAACCATACACATGTTAGTGTCTGTGTCTTCCTACAGTACAAGGTAAAGTTGTCCCCAAAGGAAGACTCATTGGCTGGGAGATTCACAGGATGGAATTTCGTGGGTGAACTTACAAAGATCCAGGACCTGGTTCTCAGATTTTTCAAGTCTAGAAATTTCATCTTGTCAATGGCTGAAAATTGACTGGACTCAGGGAAACTGAACAACATTAACCAAACTCAGGAGAGGTTGACAGCAACCTATTAAATTTACAATCAAAGATACTGAGTTCAGTAACAGGAATATTCATATTCACAAAACTGTTCATGGAATAACTGGAAGCTCCAAGAAGAAACTGACTTTGCCCGTTTTCTTCATTGCTCTAGCTCTAATATCTAGAAGAACATCTGGACATGGCAAGTGATCAATAAATATTCACTGAATGAATGAATAATGATTTCCTGAGGAGGCCACTTACCTTTTCCAGTGACAAAGTGCCTGGGAAGACAAATTAATACCCAAAGCAGCTTGATCACAGAATCCGAACAAAAAGCTTGAGAGATTTCATCCAAATACAAAGAAGCCCTAAGAAAATACTTCTATCCCACATCAAAGGCAGCTTCTAAAAGCCTCAGATCATTTGTGTCTGCCAGATTCCTTCCTATTGCCAAGCCAGCTTCAATGTGACTTCTCATTTTTCTTCCATACTTATTATCTCCCATTAGTTAATGTATTTTATTCAGATAAATTAATGCTGCTGATTAAGTTACAATCAAGCTGGACTTTTCTTGCTGGCATGAAAGATTTTAAATTAGCCATATTTAAAACTGCTTTTGTACATATTTAGTCTTATAAACTATATGCTAATTTTTCCATTACATTCAAGCATTTAGAGGTAGCCTGTTGATGCCTTTATACAGCACTTATAATGAGTAAAATAAAAAAAGTAACAGGACTACAAAAATAAAGGATGAAAAGAATGTTAAGAGTCCAATTCAGTAAGCAAACACTGCATATCACAAAAGAAAGAATAAACTTCTCCCTTCAAAAGTTGTCTCACCTTTTGAATTTTCTCTTGTATATTACTTTGTTCGTCATAGGGTTCCATTCTAGTTAAAAAATTAAATGTCATTAGTCATTTTAAAAATTGCATAGTAATTTACCATCCAAAGAAGTATCTGATCTGCAAACCCACCCACTAACAACCATTCCAATTAAAAACAAAAATAAAATTTCAGTTCAAAGCAAGAATAATTTATTAGAACTGGACTAGGAATCAGAATTACGTGCTAGTCCTATCATCATCTGGCTACTGATACATTATTTTAACTAATGTTTCTGGGACTCTCAGTTTCCTTATGTATAAAATGCAGGAGCTAAGCTAATATCTAAGACAAGTTACAGCTCTAAAAGTCACTTACTTTTTTATTTGATTTTGCTGTCCTATACATTCTGATCTCAAATTTCGTACTTGTTTAACTGACAATCTGCAAGAAAATATACAAAATGCCAACTATAATTCCATTACAATTAACTGTTTTAGCCTACTTTGATATTTTCCCCATTTCATATCTTTCATCAAGGCCTCTGAAGACTACTCTTCCAAAAGCACCCAGCAGCCCGCTAAAGGACTCGAGACTCCCTCTAAGAGTTACAGGAGTGATCTAACACACTGGCTATCGAAATGGACCAAGATTTCTTGGCACCAAACTCTCTGGCTCGAGTAAAAATGTTGGAGGTCAGTAAGACTACTCTGCTCTCTTATCCCTGTCACACATATCTAGGAGATAAATTTAAATGTTATATCAGACACCCAGGCAACACTGCAGTTTTAAGGCAATTTCTAGGATTTTGTAGCTTTCGTAATAGAAACAGCATGTAAAAAGTTGTCTTACTGTAGTTGTTTATAACTGTAAAAAATTAGACTCAATCTATTTCTTGAGAGTAAGAACCTTGCCCGTCTTGTTTAATGATATAGGACCAGTGCCTAAACAATATTTGGCAGATAGAAGTAACTCAAAAAAAAATTGCTGAATAGATAAACCTAAATATAAAATAATATGAAATGGTTAAAGAAACTATGGAATATCTACTTGAAGGAATATCTATTTAATAGATACTCAACTATTAAGTAGACATTAAAAGTAATACACTATGGCAATATGGAAAAATTTACAGAATGAAATACCAAGAGAAAAAAGGATATAAAATAGAATGAACATTATAATTACAGCTTAAAAATGCATATACATGTTAAAAAAAGAAAAAACACCTAAAACTGAATTCTTGAACTAAAGTGATCTTCTCCTTTTCTCTAAACTTTCATTGACAATATAACTAAAGTTTTAGACCATTTTATTCAGAAGTTATCTGGCTTTAAAATGGAAAGATAACAGCCAGGGCAGTTGAAACAGGCATGGATTATTGCCACCGAAGGCATATTGATGATGGTTGTTCAAAAAGAAAGGAATGTTCATTTTCTAACTACCAAAGTATTACTTACTGTGCATTTTCCTGATATTTTCGAGTAACAAAATCTTCTCTTTGCAAAATTTGTAAAAATCTGCTACGTGCTACATGGCATCTGGCAATGCACTTGTGCAAATCTTGTGGCTTTACGTTAAATGTCTCTGCACAACGTATAGAAGAATCTAGATGGAACACAAGATCACAAGAAACTTTAACAAGCTAATAAATATGAAAAATGTTGAATTTTTTTAATTCTAAGAGATTAACAGCCTCATATAATTAACAACTCCTTAAAAGCTAGTGTACCACAGGGAGCCGGCCCCATGGCCGAGTGGTTAGGTTCGCACACTCCGCTTCGGCGGCCCCATGTTTCACCAATTCGAATCCTGGGCACGGACACAGCGCCACTCACCAGGCCATGCTGAGGCAGCATCCCATATGCCATGGCTGGAGGGACCCACAACTAAAAATACACAACTATGTACCCGGGGGGCTTTGGGGAGAAAAAGGAAAAAAAATAAAATCTTTAAAAGAAAAAAAAAAAAAGCTAGTGTACCACATACAAAAAAAGATACAACCAATTTCAACAAAAGCAAGGATGACCTATTTTTAAAGTAGGCAACTAAAAGAGGATAGCTGAAGTTGACTTGTTTTACATAATTAAAAACTTTTAGAGTCCATCTGCCCAAAGTAATTTTTTTTCCCAAAATAATTCTTATTATCACAGCTTGATATATCCACGAACAAATACATTGTTACACATGAGCAACTTCAACTTCTTAACAGGATCTTTTAACAACTAAAGAAGGAAATCAATTGAAAGAGATGAGGTGAGATCATGTCTCTTCCACTGCTGCCCTCAGCTTTTTTTCCTAGTAAGACCAAGAGGACAGGATGACCAAATAAAATCAGTCTCCATTTCTCAAGTAATTCTTGGCTATGTCACTAGATCAAAGCATGCCTTGAGAATAATCCATCCAAATATTTCAGAGTCCAAGTTTTTACCTGCAATAAATGTAATAAATTCTACTTTAAGATTGTTCAATACAATAAAAATGGATATTCTGGGAAAAAGGGACCCCACACTGCACTTAACATTACTAATCTAGGTCCTAGCATGACTCCCCAAAAAACCACAAACAATTTCTAAATATTTAATAGGGATGAGTTTACTGAATGTAGAAGTCATCTAGAGACTGAACACGGAGTCTAGAGACTTGTCTGGAATTATTCTAAATCAAAAATAGGGCAACCCATGCTTAGAAGCCTTATGAAAAATAAACTCTTGCTAAATCCAAACACATATATTTTATATAAAATACTTTGGGTTACATGTAATTGGACTGGATCATTACTAATAGAAAAACTCGTAAAACACTTATTTTACATTAAATTTAAAATATGCAAATACTTCTAAATCAACATGACATGTACATGTTTTAAAAAATCATGCACAGAAGATAAACTGGAAAAAAAGGTTTACATGTCACATCACAAAGAAAGAACAACAAATAAGAGCTTGTACAAATAAAAAAGATCAATAACTTGAGAAAAATGGACAAAGCATATGAACATAGAGTATAAAAAGAGTATAAACTGTTCTTAAATATATGATACTATTTTCAATCTAACTAAACAGTAAGAGAAAAACAAATTAAAACTACTCTGACATTCAACTTTAACCCATCAGAGTGAAAAGATAAAAATGTCTGATCACACACAATGTTGGTAAGCCTCTGGGAAAATAGACACTCACCACACACTGATGACAGAGGTATAAATTATCCAATCTCTACAGAAGATAATCTGGTAATAACAGCAAATTACAGGTGCACAATTTTTTTGACCAAGGAAACTGTCTTCCAGGATTTACACACACACACACATAATATATACACTTGAACATAAACAAACTGATATATGTATAAAGTTTCTCACTGTAGCATTGTTCTTGTAACAAAAGATTAAGAAAGTCAAAAGTCTGTCGGCAGAAGACTGATTAAATACATTATGGTACATCCATTCAAATACGCAGTTCTAAAGAAAGAGAACGAGAATAATGAAGCTCTGTGAACTGACATGGGATGATCTCCAATATATACTGTTATGTTAAAAACACAAAATTCAAAACCAGATGTCTGTCACCATTTAGGGTTTTAAAAAGAAGAAACTATACATATTTATTTGTATTATTGAGTACACTGACTGCTTCTAGGAAAGAAAACTGTAGTTAGAGAACAGGGGAGGAAGATAGCCTTTTCACCTCTTGATTTTTGAGAAATGTTATCCATTCAAAATAAGTAAAACATACAGACATAATATGTGCACTAAAAAAAAGAACTTAGGGGGCCGGCCCTGTGGCCAAGTGGTTAAGTTCACGTGCTTTGCTTTCGCGGCCTAGGGTTTCGCTGGTTCAAATCCTGGATGCAGACATGGCACCGCTCATCAGGCCACGCTGAGGCGGCGTTCCACATGCCACAACTAGAAGGACCCACAACTGAAAAAAAATACACAACTATGTACCGGGAGAAAAAGGAAAAATAAAACCTTTAAAAATATATATATATTAAAAAAAAAGAACTTAAAGAAAATAAACATCCCAATATTTTGTTTCTATAAATTAGCAAACAGATCAAATTCCTTTAACACAGAAATTTCTAACAAGAAAATTCAAACACATTGCCAGTAGCCAAAACAAATTTCAAACAATTTGACACAACATTTAATACAGTGCATTAGAGGCAAACTATAACCTGCATGTCTTATCGGGCCCACTGGCTATTTTTGTGAGGTCAGCAAGCTAGGAATGCTTTCTACATTTTTAAAATGCTGTATTTAAAAAAAAAAACCAGAGAGGTATGTAACAGAGAGTCTGTGTGGTCCACAAAGTTTAAAATATTTACTATCTGGCCTTATATAGAAAATGTTTCCAACACTTGTATTAGAACACAATAAAATAATCTGAATAATTACTTATGTTCATTATGAAGGGATTTCAGACTACAGTTCCAGTAGAGTATTAACTATTTGTTTTTTGAGTTAAATTAATGTTTTTATCTTACCTTGCTTTAATAAAATCTCTTGATGATTTACAAATTGTGAAGAATAAAAATTTAAGACTCAAAACAGAAAAACGCCTACTATAAGCTTAACTTACTTTTAGAATGGGTTTTTACATATTTTACTGCAACAAATCTTGCAAAATGATACATCAGATGAATAAACTTAGGACCCCCGGGAGAAAGAAATAGTGAGCCAACAACTTGAGGAAAGCTACTTCCACATTCAGCCTATGGAAAAAAGAGAGAAGACAATCTGAAGACCTTATCAACAGTAAGCTTTATATTTACATCATACTATTTTTGAATCGTAACAGGATTGATCAGGATTATTCCATTTGAACCAAAGCTGAATTTTTGAATCTTTCTAAATTCTTGGTAGACTTGGTCACAAAAAATAAGTACAGGGCCCAGCCCCGTGGTGCAGCAGTTAAGTCCACACGTTCTGCTTCTCGGCAGCCCGGGGTTTGCCGATACAGATCCCGGGTGTGGACATGGCACCACTTGGCACACCATGCTGTGGTAGGCGTCCCACATATCAAGTAGAGGAAGATGGGCATGGATGTTAGCTCAGGGCCAGTCTTCCTCAGCAAAAAGAGGAGCATTGGCAGCAGTTAGCTCAGGGCTAATCTTCCTCAAAACAAAGTACAATATAAAGCCACAATTATTGATACTATTTGGGGACATAAGCTAAAATAATCTATGGTCAAAAAAGTTTTCTTTAAACAAAAACTGTAACACAAATTCCCAGGAACTCGAAAATCTCTCTCTTATCACCCAGCCAGCAAAGCTGGTTTCCTAGAAATATAAAAAATGCCAACCAAAACCATCAAAAAGTATTACTCTAATTAATACTTCCTTGTTTATACTGTTAGGATATAAGCATTAAAAAGATTTCACCTCTAAAAAATTGTGTAATTAAATAAAGCCAGAAAAAAAAAATGAATGCAGTTTTCAACTTCTTAAAGTTTGCATCTTCCAGAAAGAGAATACTTACAGAAATCTTTTTTAACCAATCACAGCAATGTTTCCGGAATTCAGTATCACTTTTTTGGTCAAATGGAGGCCAACAAAGTCTTAAAAACAAAAATAAAAGCATTAGAATTATTTTTTAAAAAAGCAAAATTTAAAAATATCAATCTTATCTCCTATACTAGAAACAATGCTAAAGGAATCAAGGCTAACAGTCATAGATTTCAACTAAAGATAGACACCAATCTGTGAGAAATTGGGTGTGTTTCTTTATAGTAAATATCTACAGGGTTGAGTTCAGTTTAGCACAAATAATCAGTGAATATATATATTAAATGAAGGAATGAATCACTCTTAAAATTACTGAAAATCAGCTAAAGAATACAACACTCTCAATGGATTCACTGGACTAACACATAAAGATGGTATAAATAAATTAGTCTTTTGAGGCTGGAAAAAAAACCCACACAAACAATTACATATGAAAAGCACAGAAAAAGGAATGGCGTAAGAGCTTCTGACGTCTAGAGATAACCCATATCAGAGTCACTGGGTGCTATTGTTTTGTGGATAAGCAAGATGTAAAATTATTAAAAAGAAAAGTTTTGCCTCAGCTTTAGTCAAAAATAATAGACTTTAAAATTTACCTATTGCTTTCCCCTGATAATCAGTTTTGTCTAAATTTTTATTCCAGCATAATGATTTGTTTAGGACTCCGTATTTTTAATATTTCTATAGCATAGCATACATTCTAGATTCATAGAGAAGAATTAACTATGCATAGGAAAAAAGACTAAAAGGCAGAATGCCAACAGTAATATTCTCTGGTTAATAGGTTTAGGAATGATTTTTACTTCCTTCTTTACATTTTTCTGTATTTTCTGAATTGCTTAAAATGAGCTGTATTTTGCTTATAATCAGTAAAAAAAAAATCAGAAAATCTATTTTTAATTGGGCAGAGGAAGCCCTATATCTTAATGATAGAGATATCCAAAAAATGTTTCAAAAATACCAGGTTTCCTGGTCACTTATAACGTTGAAGGCAAAATATGAATAAATTATCAAAAATAAAAACAATGCCCTAAACAATGGACTTACTTGTCACTTTTCTATCTAAGAGGATGATGCTACAATATAAATACCAAAACAAATTTGAACATTTTTTCTGACAGAAGAAAACTAAATCACATGCAAAATAACTCAGAACCAAAGCTAGTAAGTATTCACATTTTTATCTCCTCCTTAAACTATTTAATATTCAATAGTGTATAACAATAAGCTATACTTAATAGGAATGATTTCTGCCTACAGCACTTGACATTTTAATATACACAATCATGCGTCACTTGATGGGGATACGTTTTGACAACTAGGTGATTTCAGCATTGTGCACAAACCTAGATGGTATAGCCTACTACACACCTAGGCTCTATGGTACTAATTTTATGGGACCACCGTCATACATGCAGTCCATTGCTGACCAAAACGTCATTATGTGGTGCATGACTGTATCATTGACAAAAATAAAAAGTAAAAATACACAAAACAAATAACATTGTCTATAAGAAAAGGAGTAAGGCAGGGGTAACTAACAACAACAAAAAATATATATATAAGGCAAATTGAATGTACAGATAAATTGGTGCCAGTTAATTGTCTTGCCTAATAATTAAAACTAGGAAGAATGTTAGTAACTAATTTTATAAAACAAAATCTATCTTACCTATGTAATATACGATTGTAAGGTATGTGATTTTAAGATAACTACAAAAGAAAAATCATGCAGATTTATAAAGGTTAAGCACTAAATCTGCAAGACTCAAAACTGCTTTTTGTGACTTTGATTCAAAATAACATTCAAAAGCCAAAAGTTGAAATTCTGGCTTCTATCAAGGCATAGTCTCTTTCCAAATCTGAGAATGATTTCTCACAAAAAGAAAATGAAATCACTTTTACTCACTTGAAAACTTCTTTGGTGAGAGACTGGTCCAGCGTTTGAAACAAAAAATAAGAAACTATTTGAAAGGCATCACGGTTCAGCTTGTCAAACATGTTCCTAGTAGTTTGAAAAGAAACAGAAGCAGAAAAAAGAAACGAAAATGGTTAATATAACTAAACACCATCAAAAGCTGTATGAGTTGACAAAAATTAATATTTTTCATTCTCTTCAAGAAATCAAGGCAAATTAATTTTTCCATTCATGTAAATTTTTATAACCAATTAACAAAAACATACAGTAAGGTTCTATTTTCTGATGCTGAAAACACAGATCAAATAAAAGAAAACTGGGAGAACTTGCTTTACTGCAATGAAAACATTCTACAAAAAGAAAAGGAAAGCCTAATTAGGTGGAGAGAAAACCATGGCCTATGACATGATGATGATGATGATATCAACCATATTTACTGAATAATAATAAATAGCTAATATTATTAAGCTGACTATTTGCCAGGTATTAATTTAAGCCTTTTACAGGCAGTAACTCATCTAATCTTCACCACAATCATATGAGGTTAAGTACTGTGCTAGCTGCTTTAACATGCATTTTATTTAATCCTAATCAAAGGAGTTTGATTATCGTCATTATACAGATGAGGATATTTAAAATTTAGGTTAATTTGCCCAAAATCACATAACCAGAAAGTGGAAGGGCAGTAATTTAAAATGTGTCATCTGACCCCAGAGTCCAGGGTCTTTACCATTAAATTTTATTCCCAGAACCACCCTCATAATGTAATTCTAGCAAGTCCCTTAGAGTCTTTATTGTCCTGATTTCTCTAACTAATCAAGACAAAGCCTAAAAAATACAATATGTAAAAAAAAAAAAAAAAACTAAATCTTATAAGAAACGTGACACAGCTACAAGGAATCAAGAGTTAACATGATGGGGGCCGGCCCGTGACTGAGTGGTTGAGTTCTGGAGCTCCACTGCAGCGGCCCAGGGTTTTGCTGGTTTGGATCCTGGGTACGGACCTGGCACCGCTCATCAGGCCATACTGAGGCGGCATCCCACATGCCACAACTAGAAGGACCTGCAACTGAGATATACAACTATATACCAGGGGGATTTGGGGAGATAAAGCAGAAAAAAAAAAAAAAAAGAGTTAACATGAGGTGGCATGGCGCCACTTGGCCAGGGTCATCAGCCACTGCTCTCCGCTCCATGTCTGCTCCTCACCCCCTGTCTTTAACTTTTAGAACAGAGATCTGAGATATTCCCACATTTAACACATTTTCAACAATGATCTGAAGGGGTATCTCACTTGGGTGATTCCTTGTTTTCAGACTCCAAAAAGAAAGGTTAGGAGTTAGGCTATTAAAAAGGGGCTGTGAGGCACTGGAATGCACGACAAATAGGTGTGAACCTACAAAGCTACTTTCTCGAGGTGGGGGGGGAGTGGGAAGAGTTAACATTAATGTTCCCATGCTTATCCAAATGTCAAACAACTTTGTCCTTGGAATGTTCTTATTCCTCAAAAGTACAAATGAAGTTCCTACCTCCTTATCATCTCTCCAGTCTGTTACTATTTCACATAGTATCCGGTTCTCTTCTTTGACACAATTTTTAATAAGACGTTTGTTGAAAGTTTATTCACTTGCTAAACTAAAATTCTGTAAGGAAGAAGTTTATGTCTATTCTGTTCACCATGATATACCCAGGTCCAATACCGTGTTCAGTTACCATTTGCTGTATAAACAAATGAATGAATCACCTTTTCTTTCCACTCCCACTGCCACCTTACTGCAACGCCCCAATTCCCCCTCTAATCCAATCTCTGTAATGCAAACAGAATGATGTTTCCAAAATGCAAATCTTCTGGGCAAAATACCTAGGAATGCAACTGCTGGATTATATGTTAGGCATATGTTTAACTTTATAAGAAAAGTGGTAACACACCTACATGCTCATAGAAGCTAGAAACTCACACAACTCCACACCAAAAAGAATGAATTTTAGGGGCTGGCCCCGTGGCTGAGTGGTTAAGTTCCCGTGCTCCACTGCAGATGGCCCAGTGTTTCGTTGGTTCGAATCTTGGGCACGGACATGGCACTGCTCATCAAACCACGCTGAGGCAGCATCCCACATGCCACAACTAGAAGAACCCACAACGAAGAATATACAACTATGTACCGGGGGGCTTTGGGGAGAAAAAGGAAAAAAATAAAATCTTTAAAAAAAAAGAATGAATTTTACCATATATAAATATAAATGAACAAAAAATAAAAATATTTTGGGCCAGCCCCAATGGCCTAGTGGTTAAGTTTGGTGCGCTCTGCTTCAGTGGCCCAGGTTTGGTTCCTGGGTAAGAACCTACACCACTGGTCAGTGGCCACACTGTGGCAGCGGCCCACAAACAAAACAGAGGAAGATTTGCAACAGATGTTAGCTCAAGGTGAATCTTCCTCAAACAAAAGAGGAGGATTGGCAATGGATGTTAGCTCAGGGCGAATCTTCCTCAGCAAAAAAAATTAATAAAATGAAATAAAAATATTTCTTTTAAGTAAATTTGATGCCACATTCACGCTCGAAGCATTCAAAGTGGACATCTGTTTCAAATGGTGGATCCCTCCCAAGAACCCACCAAAATGACTCTAAAGACATCTAAAGGTGGACATGGTCCATCACTGGGCCAGGACTTGACAGATTTTAACTAATTTTCAAAGGCAGAAAGCAGATTACAATTGGATAAACTAGAGAAAACCAAGATTGCTAACACGCTGGAGAGAAGGATGCAGTGGCAATGGGAACCATCCTCAGTGGAGGCCTGGAGAAGCTTTTAAGCTTCTCTGCCAGTACAGAGAAAATGAGACTGTGCTGTGGTCCTCAAACCATGTGAGATAGATGAAGTATTTATTAATAATAATCATAGCCTGATAAATGCTATCCACTGGTAGTCAACTTTCAGAATAGACTTCTAGACAACTTGCTTATCCATGTAAACAGCAGTAACTTCTAAACAAATAATTACCAAACAAAACTTAATCACAGCTCTAAACCTTAACAGTAAACCAGTCATAATACAGCTGAAAAAAGTCAAGAGGGAGAGGAGGGCAGAGGAGGGTAGGGAAGCACAGGTGAGATAATTAATCATCTTATAAATAATAGCTATCTTCTCTCTGAAATCACATAGTGGGGAATCAAGGGATACCTTTGAGACTGATGCATCAAGAAATAGAGGTCTAAGCACATTATTAAAATACTGCCACTAGAAGAACTGAAATCACATAATTTCAAAAGTCAACAAGAGTGAGGAGAACAGGAGATACCCTATGTATCCCAAATTTGTCCTGGCCCATAGGGAGAAAGATAATAGCGACTGTCTCAAGTTGATAAGACATAGATATATAAACAAAATATTTAGATTTATTATCATAACTATAACATTAGTGGCAAAGTAGGGAAGGAGCTTTTACTTTTCATCTTAATAGCCTTCTCCGTTTTTTTGCAAACTGTGGCATACCTTAGTTTGCTAATTCAAAAGGGTAAAAATTATAAACTAACAAGCAACCACCTTGGAAAGCTCTCGAGTCCTAAAGGCGTTTGCACATACCGTTCCTACATCCTTCCACTACCAACTCGCCCCCCACCCCTGCCGCTCGACTTTCCACACCACCCGGCTTCCCGGCTTCACCACTAAAGCAGGATTAAGCTGCCCTCCAGTTTGGCCCGAGTGCTGACTCCACTCTCCTACAAAGCGTTCCCGGCACGGTTCCGCAGTTGATAGTCTCTGCCACCAGGCTGGAAGCCACTGGGAGCAGGGACTTTGTGGCCAGTGGCTGACACACAGTAACTGGTCGACGACTTGGTTCATCAACCCGCGAGGTCCGCGAAAGGGCGGGTCAACCCAGTGAGTCCAAGCGCGGCCTCCCCCGCGCCCCGCCCCGGCCTCCTTACACTCCGAGGTGCGTGTGCGACACGATCTTTCCGCAGGCAATGGTCGCCGGGCCTGGCTCGAAGCCGAGCGCCAGCAGATACCTCCAAAGATGCTCCTTCTCGAAAGAGGTGACCCAGGCCGAGCTCATCTTCGCGGTCGGCAATGTCCCTGCAAAGGAAGAAAGCGCAGGCCCCAACGCCTCCGAGGGCCCTCGGACTCCCTCCCTACGGGCAGTCTGGGGTCGCGGCGGCCCCTCCATTGCCACCGCCTGCTTCTCTCTCGTCCGGAGCCATTTCGCCTCACATGGCCGCAATTCTGAGCGAAATGGAGGCTCTAACAGTAGCACGGCACAGCTGCCTAAGCCAAGCCACCGCAAACCAAGACTCCCGCGCTTCCGGAAGAGCGGGACGCGCCGGCACCACCCGGCTTCTGGAGGAGGCGGGACTTCCACCGCGGACTATATCTCCCGCCATGCAATGCGCCCTTCTCTCAGTCGCTTCCTGTCAGGTCCTGTCGACAAACTACAAGACCCACAGAGCGTTGCGGGACCAGCGAACTTTTTTGCGCTTGCGTAACCGCGAGCTGTAGGTTGCGGCGTCCTTCTGGTTTCGCGGCTTCTGATCCCTGGTCTTCTTGGTTCCTTTTGTTCGCATAGGCGTGTTACGTCAGAAAAAAAACATAGATCGAGGACTGTGGCTCCGTGTAGTAGAAAAAGCACTGTGTTCCATCCTCAGCTGTTTTCACTAGCTGTGTGACCCTGAGCAAGTCACCTACCCTCCGAGCCACCAGTCGATTATTAGTAAAATCTTCTATGCCCTCTAATGCTGAATGTTCCTTTCATCTTCTTGCTCTAACTGAAATCTGGCCCTCCTCTAAACATACAGCGTCCGCCTGCTGCGCTCTCAATTGATTGTTTTCTCTCCCCCACCCCAAATACAACAGGGCCTGGAAATGGGGTGGATGCTCCACTTATTTCTCCTTGCCACCCCTGGCAATTGTTGCCTCACTAAAACCATCAGCTCCTTTGAAATTTATGCTGTCACCCACAAATCTTCCTTGTGGAGGTCATGTGTAAGATCTCCGGGTTGCTGGACCTCGTTCTGAAAATATTTAGCACTTAATTCTCTTTCTCTCATGGGTTAATTTTTGGTGCTTTCAATAACCATGTAGGTGACCTTCCCAATGCCCTGACCTCTCAGTTCTGTGACCTCTTCTCAGCTCCCTAACCCCTTTCTCTCTTTGCCAGATTTATCTGGCAGATCCCAAATTCCTATTAAATTCACTTCTCTGCCTACTCCACACCTGCAGCTTAGTAGCTAAAAGCAATTATGATGCCTGGCGTCTCTCAAAATTCATGACAACTCAAGTGGGCTCTTAGGCCTGCCCTCTCCACCCTACTGTTTTTCCCAAATCTCATTTTCCACACAGTTATATATACCTTCTTCCCTCCCTTAAACTTCTGATACCCCCTTTCCCCTCTTCACTCTCAGTGATGTCCTTTGTTGTTAGTTAATAGATGCTTCCAGAAAAGAACTTCCGTCAACAGTTTACCAACCTGCCCATATCTTTGTCCATATAGTGTTCCCTCTCTCTTGTTAATCTGAGTGAATCAAAGTGTGCTAACCTAAGACCAGTCCTTTCACTTATTCAATGGATCATATTCCTTTTCTCCTACTCAAAGAGTTTACCCCAGCATTTGTTCTGTACTTTCTCCTGCGTCTTCAATTCTTCCCATCAGTGTACAAACATGCTGTAATACCTTCCATCGTTTAAAAAAAAAATCCTTTGACCCCAATGCCTTTTCTTATTACATCAAAATTTCTCCAAAAAGTTACCTATACCCACCTCACTGCTAATGGTAACTTGCCCAAGCCACTTGTATCATTTAGCATTCTTTGGTTAAAAGCAGCAAAACTGACTCTGGTGGAGTTTTATTAGATGGGTCGTGAGTAGCATAAATAAAGAATGGAAAGTCTAGAGAATAAGGTTCACCCAGAAAACCTTCCTTTCCCAAAAGGTAGCCACCATTCTCACTTTTATCATAATCACTTCCTTGTGTTGTCTTGCAGTTTTACCACCCAAGTGTGCTTCCCTGGACACTACAGTTTAGTCTTGCCCTTTTTATATTTGTCTTGTCTTTTTTTTTTTTTTAAAGCCTTTCTTGGGTTTGTTTTTTTAAATAATATATTTTAATATACAGGTTTTTCTCCACCCCGCCTTTTTTCTTACAGTTTATCTGTTGAAGAACTGGGACCTGAGTATTTCCTATTGTCTGGGTTTTACTGATTGCATCCTCATGAAGCAGATCAAAATGTCCCACTGTCCCTGTCCTCTGTAGTTCCTTCAAATTGGCAGCTGGAACCAGAGGCTTGATCAGACTCAGGTGTGATCCGTTTGGCAAGACTGGATGATTATTAGTGTATGCTCTTTCATCAGGCAGTACATCTCTATTTACGCCATTGATGCATTGATGCTAAATGCCTAGATCCATTAATTCACTGGGGATTGCAAAATGTTGATATTCTAATTTATTATTTGTTATGGACTTTATTATTTGTTATGGACCTCACCCCAAATTCATATGTTGAAACCCTAATCCTCAGTGTAATAGTATTAGAAGGTGAGGTCTTTGAGAGGTAATTAGAGTTACTCGAGGGCCTAAGGGCGGAGCCCTAATGAATGGTATTAGTCACAAGAAACTAAATATACATGTAAATATACAAAGAGAAGTGGACTCTGCAACCTGGAAAGGGGCCCTCACCAAAACCCAACAGTACTGGCACCCTGATCTCAAACTTCCAGCCTCCAGAACTGCGAGAAGTAAACATTTGTTGTTTGTTTTATTTTTAAAGATTGGCACCTGAGCTAACAACTGTTGCCAATCTTTTTTTTTTCTGCTTTTTCTCCCCAAATCCCCCCAATACATAGTTGTACATTTTAGTTGTGTCTCCTTCTAGTTGTGGTATGTGAGACGCTGCCTCAGTGTGGTCTGATGAGCAGTGCCATGTCCTTGCCCAGGATTCAAACCTGCGAAACCCTGGGCCGCCAAAGCGGAGCGCATGAACTTAACCATTCGGCCATGGGGCCAGCTCCTAAACGTTTGTTGTTTAAACCATTCAGTCTAAGGTAATTTGTTACAACAGTCCAAACTGACTAAGATACCATTTCTTTTTCTTTTGATAGTGGCAATACTTTTAAGAGACAAGATTTCCCTCATTTACTATTTGTTTACCTAGCGGTAATTGATGTGGGCTCGGTGAGTCGAGGAGTCGAAAGAAAGATTTCTTGGACTCTCAAGGTCTGGCAGTAATGCTCTTTTACTCAGAGAATAGCATGGAGTAGCATGGGGGCAGGACCCATGGGCAGTGAAGAGCTGCAGGCATGGGGACAGGACCCATGGGCAGTGAAGAGCTGCAGGCATGGGGACAGGACCCATGGGCAGAAAGAGCTGCAGTGTGTTGAGAGTTAGAGCAAATTTATAAGGCAAAAGTATGTGAATTATTTCTTTACAAGACAAAGGAAAGATCATGAAAAAATCATTAAAATGGTATCAGTGCAGGTGGAGTCTGGTTATTGGGTGGTCCTGTAACTTTAGATAAGAATCAGATCGGATTAAATCAGGACGTGCTATGCTTCCCGAGGATGATATAGATCAGCATGTAGGGCAGGACGCCTTGGGCTTCTCTCCCTGGGGCAGCCTTGATCCTCATCATAAATGATATAAGGAAGGATACATTATTGGTTCTGTCCCTTTATTTACCAGTTTTCAAGATAATGAATTAGTTTGCTATCATCTCCTAAACTTGACCAATTAGGTTGTTTATATATAAAATAATATATTTGGATATTTGATGGGGTTCAATCTATTGAAATTATTATTCTTATTGAAGTTCAAATTGTCCCACCTTTGGTCAATGGGAACCTCTTCAAATTTGCTCCCTTGCTATCTGGAATAGCAATAAGTTCAAGACTCATTTTGTACATTTCCTGCCTCAGACCTGGAATCAGCCATTTTCCCAAGAAGCCCTGTTTCTTTTAATGGGAGAGGTATTTCAAAACTACAGTCTGGCCTTTAGGGGTGCTCATCGCCACCAGGTTGCCCATTGTTTCTACAATTTACCTCACTAATACTTATTTGATGCTGCTCTGTGCCAAGCATTGCTCTAAGCTTTCCACAATTGTTAATTTATTTATTCTCCACAACAAACCTACTATTATCTCCATTTTACTGACAAGGAAATTGAGGCATAGAGAAATTAAGTAACTTGTTTTAAGTCCCACAGATAGTAAGTGGCAGAGCCACAATTAGAACCGGAGTCTGAGCCATTACCCCTCATAATATGCTTCTTCCCAGTTGACCTGTTTTCAGTCATATGCCCACCACTAGGCTAGGGGAAAGTGAACAAACCTTGACCAGCAGACCCACTGAGAGCCCCCTCCAAGACACAAGGGTACTATTACCAGAAGCAGCAGGAATGAATCCTGGGAGGAGGAAAATAATAATAATAATAAATATATATATATTCACTGCAGTGGTAAAAAGAAATCACTCTGATTCAAGATTTTACAGCACAGTTTTTATTAAAGGTATTTCAATGATTAAACTTTGAAGAACTGTATAAAATGATATATGATACAGAGCTAGGATCTCTTATAAAAGTTTAGATCAATCAGAGATCCATTACAATTAAGACCAAATAGCCAAAAAATAGATTAATCCCCAATAGTTTAATCCCCAAAGCCATAGGAATAAACACATGAGTAAATATGAAGTTCAATGGGATACAAATTGTGCATTCAGTCGAAAGGAGTATTTTCTTGTTAGTTATTCAACGTTTTGCCCTGAGAGGACTCAGGGCGATTAGCATGTGAATGGTCTGATCCATCCTCCTCTGCCAAAGCGATAACATCTGGAATTTCATCAGTCTCAGATGCCAAGTCTATGGAAGTGAAATCAAATACCTGTAAAAGAAGAATCCTGGATATTAAAACAAACACTAATGGCGTGAGCTGTCAGGTCCAGAAGAACTCATGAAGACATTCATTACTTCACGTCGATGAACCTTCCTTTGTCCATAGCTATGCTTTTTGACAAGATGTTTGTAGTTTTATTTTGCTAGGAAAGATTCACCCTGAGCTAACGTCTGTTGCCAGTCTTCCTCTCTCTCTCTTTTTTTCCCCTCCCCAAAGCCTCAACGTGGCCTGACGAGCGGTGCCATGTCCTCCCCCAGGATCCGAACCCTGGGCCGCCGCAGCGGAGCGGGCGAACTTAACCACTCGGCCACGGAGCCGGTCCGAAAGCTTTTTTTAAAGTACAAAATATAAAGCATTTCTGGTTATTCATCTGTTAATCTATTTTTCTCTTAAAAACAATAATACTGGGGCCAGCCCGGTGGTGCAGTGGTTAAGTTTGCACATTCCGTTTCTTGGCGGCCCGGGGTTCGCTGGTTTGGATCCCGGGTGCAGACATGGCACCGCTTGGCAAAAGCCATGCTTGCTGTGGCAGGCGTCCCACATATAAAGTAGAGGAGGATAGGCATGGATGTTAGCTCAGGGCCAGTCTTCCTCAGCAAAATGAGGAGGATTGGCAGTAGTTAGCTCAGGGCTAATCTTCCTCAAACAAACAAACAGACAAACAATAATACTCTACTTTTCCATAAGTCTGACTTCCAATAACATAAACCCTTGGGGAAATGTCTAGAAACTGAGGAAGCAAAAGGTCATTTAATAGTTGAATAGCCATCATGAAGTCCTAGTTCTTCTCTGCATAAGAAAGGCTTTTAGGGATAAGAAGTTCTATGAACTCTTACACACAATTTTGATAAACTAAGTAATGTCTCTTAGTCAACAGCAGATTAAAAGTAGGGAATTAGTGAGGTATAAGAAATTACTAAAGGCTGGAATCTTGATGGCAGAGAAAAAAAATTAGCTGATTACCCGACAGAGGCAAAACCACCACCACCAACAACAAAAGAAATCCACCAAAAAAACAGACAGAAGGGGAGGCAGAATGAGGAGTTATTGTTTAATGGGTACAGTGTTTATGCTTGGGATGATGATAAAGTTCTGGAAACCAATAGTGGTGATGCTTGCACAATATTGTGAATGTAATTAATGCCAGTGAATTGTACACTTAAGAATGGCTAAAATGGTAAATTTGATGCTATGTATATTTTACCACAATTTTTAAATACAGGAAAAAAAAAGACAAGAAGGGAGAATCTTGTTTTGTTCACTGGACCCCTACCTGGCTCTTTGTGGCCCTTATTGCACTTCTCCCTAAGGACCCAGCTGCTCAGAAGACTGTCTGGTCTGAGGTGCAGACTTCCACCATTTGTTCCTGAGGCTTTCAGTTAGGGGAGATCAAACTGCATTCTAGCTATTTCTGAATATTCACTTTGCAAAGATTGTAATCAACCTGACATCCACAAAAGCCAGCCATGCTCATACAAATTAATTCAGCGCATCAGCCAGGCAAGCCAACCAACTATTGCAATCTTAGCCTTCTTAGGTTAAAAGGTATACTTTGCTTGGCAGTCTCTTCTGTTTAATTAAATGTACATTTTAACATCCAATATCACTTTGTTTTTAATAAATGGAAAATATAACAAGAAGCTACACCACAAGAAGGCATAGGCAGAGGGATTTTCTGGGCCCCAAACAGGAAGCAAGCTGCAGTTTTCTCCTGTCAGAGGACTGGTGTGCTAGAACAGAAAAAATACATGTGCTCTGACCTCAGGCAGGCACATCAGATATTGGCTAAATCCCTACCCTGCCACCTACCCCTTTGTAACATGTTTCTTCATCTCTCAAGTGGGGAAAATACCTAATTGATTGGGTTGCAGGTGAAGAATAAAGGTAGTAGGAGCCAAGCTTTTGAAAGGTGCTCAATAGATTGTAGCTTTTATTCTCATTAGTTCCTTAAATACCACCACACACGCACAAAACTGCCAAAGTCACCTGCAGGCCAAGTAACTGTTGGCCTAAAGCAGAGTTCTTTGCAGAATTTTGGAGATCTCACGCTCAGAGATTTAGGAGAAAAGTTCCACCACCACCAAAAAAGTCCTACCTCTAGCAGTCCCAGAGATGATTTAGGAGAGCTGTAAGAATAATTCACCTTCCATACATCCAGAATGATCCAGAGGGTCTCATTTCCCCTAAGTTCTTGGCTATCACGAAAGCCCACTTGAGGACTATGCAGGGAACAGGGGCAAACAGGGCAGTTAAGAGGTAGCCACAGTCTATCAAGTTTCCATGGTGAATTTAATTTGAAATGCAGTGGTTGTGCCTGACCATCTTCATGGGGTTTTTAGAAATGTGGCAGAGGAGAAATCATTTCACAGATTTATAAAATAAATCCCTTTTTCATTGACATGAACAAATATAGTTTGGACCATGGAAGGAGTGTAAGGAGCCTCTTGCTGCGAATGCCCATCTGGGATGGAGGCCAAACTCAGAATCAGATGCTTACTATGAAGTTAATGAGACAGCCATAGTCCCTCCCTGAAAGGACAGGAAACCAGCAATACACTCTTTTCAAGAACACCAAGTGACTATGCTAGGATTCCCAGCACTCTGTGTACTTTCTGCAGGTTGTTTCCCATACAACCACAGGGGGCATGTTTCATATCATAGGCTTCATTGATTTGCATATTTATCATGGCAACTTTCCCAAAGAAGATGGCACTACACATGTTGAGGATAAGGTGATATTTTCTTTTCTTTTTTTTTTTGCAGGGAGGTTCTGCACAATGTTTATTGACTGGTGTCTCAGGGATTTGACAGTGTAGGGGCACTAGCTGGCATGCCCCTTTAAGACCATGTGTCCTTGAGGCTCCTTGTCTGAACTTCGTTCCAGCACTCACTATGATAACAGTCCTGGGCTTGGCCAACCCAGCTGCTTTCTGGTGGGAGAGTTAGCACAAAACCCTCATTGTCTGAGGGAACATGTGGGCTCTCTGGGGGGGTGGTCTCTGGTCCTTGGAATGCAAGTTGTACAGGCACAATCCCCCTTAGCAAGCCCACAGCCTTTGTTCCTCTGCCTACTTAAGCCAGCTTCTCTCAGGGGGTAGTAGCAAGTGCACATTTCCTGTCCAGCCGGCTGCCACTGGACCTTCCCTGTAAGTAACTCCCCAATAAACCCATATGTCTCATTCACTGTCTCTAGGTCTTTCCTTTGGTCTCTTGGCAACGTATCCCACACTGCTCACCCAGATGGGCATATGGCAGAACACTTGGCAGCAAGCCAGCCAGGAGACCAAAGAAAACCACTTGAACGCTGAGACTATGGGTGATGGGAAGGGGAAATCCACGAGGGTAATCCTGGGTTGGCTGGTGTCCTCCCTGTGAGGGCCGGTCACCACCATCCTTGATGGGTGGAGCCCACTGCATGAGAACGGGGATGCCCCGAAAATGCCAAAGGGCCTAGGGGAAAGTCCTGGGCATGCGAGAAGCCTAGGCCATTGCTACAGCTGTGGGGTAGCCCCTTTCCACCATAGGAAGGCTTGCAATGAAGGCAGGGGAAGTCCTGGGCATGATGAATGATGAGAGAAAGAAATCAGAAGCCCAGGCGGTAGCCGCTGCTGAGCAGCAGAAGCCAAAATGGAAGCTAAGGTGAAGGTGAGGCAGCTACAAGAGAAATTAAAATTAGAAAGAGAAGCATAGCTGGTTCAAGTTGAAACTACCAAGTCTGTTCCTGGGAGCCTGTTGAGAGGATAGAGGACTGACCAGCCCCGACCCGCGGGGGTAGATCCCACAGACCTGCCTCCGCCTGTCTGCCATATGCATTCCACCACGAGGGATTACACTGCCACACAACTGGTGGGAGTGGGGAACAAGTGAACTAAATAGATGTAAAAGGGATGAAAATCAGGGCGGGGGATTCTTCTTAACAATAATTACGTGTTATTGCGTATGTACTTTAAACAACCTGAGTTGATGGCTAACTGCGTCAATGTCACATGAAGTTTTTGTGAGTAATCTAAACATAACTGTTGGGAACAAATGATTTAAATAAAAATGGGTAAGAGTTTTCGGGTATAATAATTATGTTTTATGGTATAAATGCTTAAAAAACAGCTTCCAGAATCTTTTTGGTAACTTGAAACTTTAGAGTTGTGCTAAATTAAGTGATAAAAATTAAGTATCTAGGTCATTTTCCAAACAAGATAAAATATTAAAAATTAATTACTAAGCATAGACTTGTCTGCCTCTGGTTTCTTATCTCAAATTCACTAAAAGATGCTTGATTTTATTGATAAACGTGTTTTGTACATGCTGAGGAATTTTCTACGAGAAAGCACATATTTCTAGAAAGTCGCTACACAAAAAAAGCAAAATGTATGTTTTCAGTAAAAAAGGTATAAAATTAGAGATATTTTTATTTTGTTAAAAAGATAAATTTGTCCTAAAGTTCTAAAAAAACTCAAAAAGACATAGAACAAATTCTGAATGTAAAACGTTAAGTAACAAAGGGTTTATGGTTTATGGAAGCAAAGCCCTAAAGAGTTTTGTATATGGTCAAGTTGGCTGAGATTAAAATAAGTAAATTTCAAAGTCAAAAGTAAGGCAGTCACAAGAATAGCCGCTGGCTCCAGTGTGTGCACAGGAACAAGGGCAGGTTAGGAGCGCAACCGGCCGGCAGGGGGCAGAAAGTGCCTGCAGTGGGAGGGAGAACGGGTGAATGCATGGTCCAGCCAGCTGGCACCAGTGCAAGTGGCTGGTGGCCGGGACTCCCCACCCCTCTGGCAGCGGCACGACTGAGGCTGAGCAAAGGGTAGAGAGAGCGACTGCCATAGCCTGGGGAGCAGCAAGCATCTCTCCAGAACAAAGTGATCAACAACCAAAGGCTGTTCTGGTTGGCTTTAACAGCACCCCCAGTGACAGCCTAGGACACCCTAGCCCCACCCCCCACTAGGGGGCCAAAGGACCTTGACTCACTCCTGCAATACCTTATAGGCGGCTTGGGTATCAGGCGACCAGAGGCTACATGTGAAAATAACAATGTATTGGTCTACAGGAGGAGAAGAGTAGAAATGAGCAAAATGACTTCCATCACTTCTCACTCCACCCTGCGGCAATGCTTCTATAACACTGCCGGGTGGACAAAACCCCCTGAGGTTGCCTTGTTTCATTATATTGATGGTGTCGTGTTAACCTCTGAGTCTTTTTCAGACCTTCGAGAAACTTCCTGCTCCCTTGTCGCCCACCTATACCAATGAGGATGGGTAGGAAACAACAACAAAGTACAAGAGTCTGGCTTATCTGTCAAATACTTGGGTGTTATCTGGTCGAGTAAGACAAAAGTGGTTCCTGCTACTGTTATAGATAAGATAGGCTGTCTGTCCTCTTTACAAGTTGGTGGAAAAGGGTATTATCTGGGACTAGGGGACCACCAAGCAGGAGGCCTTCACCCAAGCCAAAATAACAGTGAAACATATCCAGTCCTTGAGTGTTTTAACGCAAGGACGACTGTGTGTATTAGACGTTTCCAGTTACCCAGAGAGGTTTGGATGGGGTCTCTGGCAGAGGCAAGGCAATAAGTGAGTGCCCTTTGGCTTCCAGTCCCAACTGTGGAAAGGGGCTCACCCTGTGGATGACACAATGGGCACAACAAAAGTGGACTATTAATTGTTACCCATTGTTAGGGGCAGAACTCTAGGATGGTTTCTGACAGGGGCTCCGGGGAATGCTGATAAGTGTACCATGCGTCTGCACATCGGGTGACAAAGCCACCAGGGAACGAACAAACAAACGAGTTAGCTCAGATTCGTCTCCTGGAAGAAGTGCCAGCCAAAAGAGTGACAAAGTGGCGACACAAAAAGACTGGACACAAAGCACAAAGGACCCTATGGGCTATTGCCAAGGCCTGGGGCCTCCACTTGTGCTATGCTAATATGCTGCAGGTCTGTCAGGTGTGCTCTCCTTTTCCTTGCAGAGACCCTGGGCCATTCTCCTGGACATAGGCCACATTGCCAGAAGCAACCAGCCCGCTCAGCACTGGCAAGTGGACTACATCAGCCCCTTGCCTCTTTCTGATGGCAGCCGGTATGCTCTCACTTGTGTGGACATGTCTACAGGACTGCTGCAGGCATACTGCAGCAAGAGGGCCACACAGAAGACCACCATAACAAGGCCTGAGACACCTCTGTGCTGTATATGGTGTTCCCATGGACATTAATAGTGACCTGGGTACACATTGTACTGGCCACCAGGTACAGACGTGGGCCGATTAGATGGACATACATTGGGTTTTTCACTTGCCATACAACCCCATGGCCGTGGGGCTGATGGAACAAATAAACAGCTTGCCCAAACAACTAAAGAGAGAAGACAGGACCCTAGCCCACTGAACGAGATGCCTGGCAAGTGCAATATGTCTACTAAATAAACATGAGATGCACTCAATCCAGTATATGTCAGATGTTGACACAAGAACCTGATATGACATTACATCTATAAACAAGGGCCAAGCAAAGAGAAAAACTACAACCACAGATGGACATTCAAAAACAAGTTGCTTTTGCCTCTACTACCAAACTCCCTACTGGGACCCACATGGTCACTTGGCCCTGGGACTGGCAGGTGGGGGGGCCTGCTGGTGTGGTCTCTTTACCCCCTGGAGGACAGGCTTAGAGCAAAATATCACAGTGTCACCTCCAGTTCCCCAAGACACTTTCATCCTTTCCCTCTGGTGTGTCTTGTTGGATGGTCATGAACTCCCTGTTTTAGTTCTCTCTAAACATCTTACTTTTCGTCCTTAGGACAACGCCTGCCAACCTTTTCGCTGCCTGGGTACACACCATTACTGGCATACAAAATTGCTCCAACTGCTAGGTATGCAGCGAGCTGCCTTTCTCTTCTCTCTCTTCTCGTGGCGTTACCATGGCGTCTCCAAGCTGCCAACGCCTCTGACTGGAGAGCCCTGTGAGAGTGGATGAGTGTCGCCCACTTTCCCATTTCTACTCCCCTTCACCTGGTGACATGTTTTCTTTGGTGTCCTTGCCTTTTCACTACTTCTTTTATTTTCATGTTGTGCTCTCTATTGCTGTTGTCGTCTCAAGTTACAGTGCTCATCTCTGGGTACGGCTGGAGGAAAACCACGAAAGACTGGTGTGATGAGATTGTAAGGGCCATTCGGACACATGGGGGGTAGAGTGCAAACGGACAAATGGGGGCTGGAGTGTAGGGGCACTGGCCGGCATGCCCCTTTAAGACCATGTGTCCTTCAGGGTCCTTGTCTGGGCTTCGTGCCAGCACTCACAATAACAGTCCTGAGCTTGGCCAACCCAGCTGCTTTCTCATGGGAGAGTTAACACAAAGACCCTTTCGGTTTGAGGGAACACACAGGTCCTGCAGGGGGGGCCCTGGACCTTGGAATGCAGGTCAGACAGGGACGATCCCCCTTGGCAAGCACACAGCCTTCGTTCCTCTGCCTACTTAAGCTAGCTTCTCTCAGGGGGTGGTAGCGCGTGCACGTTGCTGTCCAGCGGGCCGCCACTGGACCTTCCCTGTAGGTAACTCCCAATAAACCCTTATGCTTCATTGGCTGTCTCTGGGTCTTTCCTTTGGTCTCTCGGCAGCCTATCTTGCACTGCTCAGCCAGATGGGCGTGTGGCAGAATAGGTAGTAATAATATCCCTATATATGGTGGAGAAAAGAAAATGCGACTTTTTCCTTAAAAACAAAAAAAATTAAAATTAAAATACCTAGCATCGTAGATAAAGTAGGTTATCATATTCTCTTATTTTGGAGCCCCCGACCTTCTGCTTCCAAAGGCACTTAATAGTGCTAGTGCCCAGCTGGCCGGTTCCATGCCCACCCCACACGTGACGCAGGACGTCTGTATCAGGACATCTGCGTCAGCAGGTTTCCATGGCCGCTCCCTGCAGTCGTCGGGGGAACCGTTCCCGAAGTCCCTCATCTTAGGGCGTCCACGAGACCCCTAAGACCCAGATTGCTAAGCGCTCATGAGATAAAGACGGAGGACTCGGGGCTGCGAGAGCGCGAAGGCAGCAAGGAGGCCGGGAGAGCGTCCGGGGCCGCGAGCCCCCTGCGGCGCCGCGATGGTTGTGCCCAGGTTGGACGAAGGGTTCATTCATCAAATGCCGCTATAAAAGCAGCAGCGGCGGCGGCACCGATCCGCCGACCGCGTCTGCCGCGGGCGGCCCAGGAGCGGAGACCCAGCCGGGGGCGGTGCCCGCGCTCCCACACGGCTCGGCGCCGCCTCTCCGACTGTCCCCGGCCCGCGGGCCCTTGGCCTGGCTGGCACTAACCGCGACCATGCTGATCCCCCGCTTCAATGCCGACCACTAGGCGCCCTTGTCTGGCTGCAGCAGCGCCCCCCGGGCCGGGGACAGTCTCACCTCCAGCAAGGGCTCCCCCGTCAACGCGCAGGTAAGGCTGGCTTCGCGGGGCTCGGCGTCACGGGGAGGAGACACTGGGACGGGGCGCTCAGGAAGACGAGTCGGGGATCCCCGGCCGGAGCAACCCTGTCTCGGGAGCCCCGGACGTGTGCGGCGCGCACGCACGCTTGTCACAGTAGGCATTGGTTCTCCTTTCCCGCGGCAGGCTCCTTCGGCGCTGCCCCCGGCCCGCGCTCTCTGCCCGGTCTCTCACATTAGTTGGGGCAAACATGTGCCAAGCAAGGACTCACTAACTAGAACCTGGCTTCTCGGGGGAGGTGGCAACAAACGGCAATCCCCCCTCGCCTCGCAGCCTGGACCCGGGAAGAGGAGCCGGGAGGAGGGTAAAGCAGACCAAGGTGCTGTTTTCCAGTTGGCATAAAGGCAGGCTAGTGGTGGCGGGGGCCCTGGAGAGGTGAGGCTGCTCCAGAAATAAAAACACCATCGGTGGGAATTTAACTTGCTGGTAAAGGTGAGTGTGCAAGCAGTGCTGATAAACGTGACGTAGAATCAGGAAAACTGACTTATTTTGCACTAGAGAATAAGTATTGAAGAACTAAGGAAGTGAAAAGAAAAACAAATTTTTGTTTGCATAAAAGTAATTCTAAGCTATAGGGCGTGCAAGAGGTAATGATTAGCTGGAACAGCAAATCCGCAAGACTAACCTTGCTGAGGGTTTGATTTTAACAGAAACCTCTCACCATCCATAATAGGTTGCATATGCAGCTTGATTATACGCTTGCAGGTTAGGCCAGGAGCATCTCGGTTTTGCTTTACTCTCTCTTTAGCCTTTAACTGAGCAGTTTGGTACAGCTAAGTGGGCTAGTGCACATCCTTGCCCTGCAGTAGGACCACTTTCTTGTCCCGTAAATGCTTGAACAAGAGTCTGTGGAAGTGGTTAGAACTCTCAGCCCAGGGAGCAGGTTGGCACTGATCACAACAAAGTTAAAGTGATTCTTGGTATCCATCGCACAACATTCAAGGAGTCAGTGTTAACTCCTGTGTCTTTGATTCATTTGAGCAGGTACCTCAAGAGTAGGTCTTCATAAAATAAAACACTTTATGGAGCCCACATCCAGGGTCTCGTTTGGAGAGAAGGGGCTATAGGTAGCCCCTAGCCCTACTTTTGTTCCAGGTTAGAATCATTGTTTCCTATGCTTCTCAAAGTGTGGTCAGATTCTACCTGCAGTTGAATCACTAGAGATGATGCTTTTTTTTTCAAATAGGGATGCTTTTAAAAAATGCAGGGGCCAGCCCCGTGGCCGAGTGGTTAGGTTCGCGCTCTGCTTTGGCAGCCCAGGGTTTCGCTGGTCCGGATCCTGGGCGCAGACATGGCACCGCTCGTCAGGCCATGCTGAGGCAGAGTCCTACATGCCACAGCTAAAAGGACCCACAACTAAAATATATAACTATTTAGCGGGGGGATTTGGGGAGAAAAAGCAGAAAAAAAAAAAAAGATTGGCAACACTTGTTAGCTCGGGTGTTAATCTTAAAAAAAAAAAAAAGTACAGATGCCTGGTACTACCTCCACATTTACCAGATTCCCTGGAGGTGGAACCCAGGAATCTGCATTTTATTAGTCTCCCCAGTTGATAATCCTTGGCAGTGACAGAGAGGGCAGGGGAAGGCTCCCTGACAGAGCACGTGGTTTCATCCATGCTGGGAGCTCCCTAGGAGGAGCTGCCTCATTTTATATGAGGGAGTCAGTCTCCTAGATACGTTAGCTAACTCCTTAGCTGGGTTTTCCTGGGCTCTCCCCTGGGTAGAAAAGACAGTGAAAAAAGAAAAGTGCTTGATTCACTCTCTTCAACATCTCTTATTACCGCTAAGTTACCATTTAAATGGTTGGCTAGAATCAAAGACAGATAACACCAAGTGTTGGTGAGGATGTGGAGAAATCGGAACCTCACACCCTGCTGGTGGGAACATAAGATGGTGCAGCCTCTTTGGAAAACAGTCTGGTAGTTTCTCAATTAAATAGTGTGACCATATGACCCACTAGCAATTCCACTCCTAGCTATATACCCAAGAGAAATGGAAATGTAATTTAAATTCTAACCATTTCTTCATCACTGATTTTTACACAAAAGTACCATTTAATCTACTCATTACTTTTTAAAAATGTCAGGTAACAACCCTATCCACTACTTTCCTCACTTTCTTAAGTTCTAGAAGACAGACCTTTTTTCCTCCTCACAGGAAATATCACCTAAGTTAGCGTTCTGTTTTGCTTTGGTCAATAAAACTTAAAACCCAAATTGTTCCCGTGCCAGTCCTATACTGCCTTATGCTGAAGTGTCATATTTTGTAGGTTAATTTTGTAATAAAGGTAGGGAATTTAAAAATTAGCCTGGGGCCATTAAGGATGAGGGAAGAATAGTGTTCTATACCAGGTTATTACTTGAATATTTGTCTACAACTTTCCCCTAAGACCATAAGTCTCTAAGGGCAGTTTCTGGTCTTTTTTTTTTTTTGGTGAGGAAGATTGGCCCTGAACTGACATCTGTAGCCAATCCTCCTCTATTTTGTATGTGACATGCTGCCACAGCATGGCTTGATGAGCGGTGTGTAGGTCTGGGCCAGGGATCTGAACCTGCAAACTCAGGGCTACTGAAGCAGAGCACATGAACTTAACCACTACACCACCGGGCCAGCTCCCAGTTTCTGGACCTTACATTCTCAGCAGAGCAGAGTTCATGCCTTATACTATTAGGAACTCAGATATTGAATTGAGTCATTTTTTAATAAAGCTACATATATATAATAATGTAGCTACCAACCTATCCACATTTTCTCTACCTGATGAATACATCCACTAGATTTTTTCAGTGTTAGCCCAAAATATACATATTATGATATGGTTCTAACAGCTTTTATATGGCTCTCTCGAATAGCACTTTCATAAAATCAGTACCAAGCTAAAGAACCTAGAAGGTCTATTCTACATCAAGACTAGGCTCCCCCATGAGATTTAAAGCCTTTCATTATGTTAGAACCCATTTCTCTCTAACCTGCAGGCCCAGTTTAAGCAAATTAAGCTGGAGCAAGAATCCTGGGAAACTCTGTCGCACTTCCTCCAAACACTTTCCCTTCCCACTGCCTTCCTAGCAATTCACTGAGTCCTCTTACTGACAGTCTTAACAACTAAACATGCATATGTTACTCAGCAATCTCACCAGTCAAACTCAACAGGCTGCCCGCCTTTCACCACCTCACCACCAGCTGAGGGTGTGATTTTCCTATTCAGGCTTTTCTACCTGATCACCCCACTCTGCACCAGCTAGATGGTGAGCAAGAAGGCTCTACCTCACCAGCCCTAAAAATATGACCTGGGCCTATCCTAGTGAGGGTCCAGTTGACCCCATTTCTTTCAGGAATCAGTAACTTCTAAAACATAGGAGAGGGGCTGGCCCTGTGGCCGAGTGGTTAGGCTCGCATGCCCAGGGTTTCGCCGGTTTGAATCCTGGGCGAGGACATGGCACCCTCATCAGGCCATGCCGAGGTGGTGTCCCATATGCCACAACCAGAGGCACTTACAACTAGAATATACAACTATGTACTGGGGGGGCTTTGGGGAGAAGAAAAAAAAAAAAAAGATTGGCAACAGATGTTAGCTCAGGTCTTAAAAAAAAATCCTTGAACACTCAAGGCACACCATGCCAGCCTTCATGCAGCCAAATGTTTAAAAACCTGCCAGTGAGATACTGTGCTAGGCTTAGTCAGCTTTTTTCCTCAAAAGAATTGTCTTCCTTGGGGAATAAGTCTGTTAAGCCCAAACTGCCAGTTTATGCAACAATAAAGCTCTACTATGCGAGAACACCACAAATTTTGAGATATGTTGACAGCAGAATGAAATGCATGTAGCCACAAATTTGAGAGACAAAGACAGACAAAACCACAGCCAGTGTGCACAGCTCATGGCAAAAAGCAAGGGCTAGTGGTGGTGTTCTAGAAGCTAAGAGAGGTCTCCTTTATATTCTGTCTTGCTCATGAAGAATAGTTTTGAGACCTGTCTCCTTTTCACAAACAATTCAGTTCGCACTATAACTCTTATGATGAGGAAATGCAAAAGTTTATGTTCAGAATAAGAAAGCATGTGTACAGCTATAGTATATGAATTTTCCAACCAATCAGAATAAACCATAAAATACCAGCCTTGGAGTGTTGAGGCAAAGAGGGGCAGGGTCATGTGCAATTTGAACTAAGAAGTAAATTTTTAAAAGGCCTCTTATCGGGGGACAGGCAGGTAAGTGAATGGATGAATGGAGAGGCTCCATCCAGGAAGCCCATAAATTGTGACAGTCCACCTTCCCAGAAACCAGAAGCTCCTCAGTTTCAAGTATCTCAGTGAGTCCTTACCCTCCAATTAGACTCACTTGTATACTGATTCCTGGCGTTAACTCAAGGGCAAAAAATGCAGTTTATAGCTTAGTAAGCTTTGACACACTCACTCACACCAAAGGTGCATGGAAGGTTATGTGCTGCTTCCTTATTTTCATGGGGAGAAAGGGGTAAACCAGGACAGAAAGGAGGCAAATTTGACTTAGACTTTGGTTCTGCTGAAGGGCAGCCTTGCTAACCACTTAGCAGGGAGAGGCAGAAGCATCTAGTTCTAAGATGTTTTTTGAAACAGTTTGGCATCCTGCAGCTTTGTTATAAGGAGATTCACAATATTTCCTAAATCAATGACCAACATTGAGGAGGCTAGAAGTCTGAACACTCTAGGCAGAAGAAGGACCCTTTTCTACAGGGGGTCCAAAGTCTTTTTTACTTCTAATTATTCTCACGTGGTCTTCTAAAGGTATCTCACCAACAACTGTTAGTGACTTTCGCCCTAAGTGACAACACAGTTCATTCCAGCTGACACTGGACACTGAACAATCTTACTCCAGGGCTCACACTTTAAATGGTCCTTGTGGCTGGCCCCATGGGACAGTGGTTAAGTTTGGCCCATTCCACTTTGGTGGCCTAGGTTTACGGGTTCATATCCTTGGCACAGATCTATACCACTCATCAGCCATGCTGTGGCGGCAACGCACATATAAAGGAAAACTGGCACAGACACTAGCTCAGAGCTAATCTTCTTCAGCAAAAAAAAAAAAAAAAAAAAATGGCCCCTTGACAAGAAATGCCTGCTGCTTTTATGTGAGACTAATGCAAAGAGTCACTCTCTTGCTTCCTTTCAGCTTTGATTCCTTTTCAGCAAGGCAGTCAGCCCTTAGTAGGTCCTTCTACTGGTTTAAAAACCCACTCTCAGGGGTCCAGTAACTGGACAAATGAAGGTAATGACTGTCACCTAGTAAAATTTTTATGTGCACATTAGCTTTTTACTTGTTTAAAACCTGTTATCAGGGGCCAGCCCCATGGTCAGAGTGGTTAAATTTGCACGCTCCGCGTCGGCAGCCCGGGATTTCGCTGGTTCAGATCCTGGGCACAGACACGGCACTGCTCATCAAGCCACACTGAGGCAGCGTCCCACTTGCCACAACTAGAAGGACTCACAACTAAAAAAGTATACAACTATGTACTGGGGGACTTTGGGGAGAAAAAGGAAAAATAAAATCTTTAAAAAAAAAAACAAAACTAAAAAACCTGTTATCAAATATTCCATTCCAATGTTATTCCATAACCTTAGTCTTCCAATGTTGTTAACCTGCCAAATTTCCCAACAGGCCAATTGGAATTCATGCATGTGTATTAATAACCATGTCATGCAGGCCAGGCAGCTCTAAGAAAGCAACACACAAAGCACATGGAAACACAGCATAACGGATCTATTCTGCGGTGCATTTTATTGAATTCATAGCGGACATTCCTTTATGAAAAACAAAAAGCTCAAGTTGTACAAACATGCATTTTGGGACAAACTAACGATGAGGCTGGGACCAAACACCAGTTCATACCACAGCCCACCCGAAGGTGCTTTTATTCAAACAAACAGACAGCAACAGTGGCAACAGAATGAGACCAAAAAGGCACTGGAACTTTTTGTGAGTTCTGGCTAGGCTCTGACAAGTCTAGCATTCTTTTCTTAATAGCCAGGTAAACAAGAGAATTCACGTGCTAACGCCAGAAATTTTAAAGCTCTTAATCCAGTTAGAAATGACTATAATGGAGGACCTTTTTTTCTAGCTAGCTGCTTCCCCAATTCCAAGTTGCCTAGCAGGTTAATTTCAACATAACATAAAGTATCATCTGGCTGGCTGCACCATGCACTGGTGACAGGGACAGGTTTAATGTGTTTTGTGCTCAGGTTGCTGGGTCTCCTGGCTGGCTGTATCCTACTCTGTGCCTTTGTTCTGAGCATTCTGAGACTCCGTCAGCTGAGGATAAAAGGGACCTACCAGCCAGTTGAGGGGTGTGTTGTTAACAAGATAATCCATCACATCATCCAGAGACTCCTTCATTTTCTGCAGCTGTCCCTTGCTAGAAGTGAGGAGGCCCTCCGACACTTCCTGAAAGGAGGCAGCATTGTGGAACACCGAGTAGATGTCTCCAGCCATCACCCCCAAGTGACTGGCCTGATCTTGGATGTTCTGTGGTAACCCCTGGACGCTGCACAGGAGGGTGTGGCACGTGGTCTGGAGCTGCTGAGTCAGGTTGCGAGCAATAGCCAGGGTACGTGACTCAATGTGCTAAAAATAAAATAAATTTAAAACATTAACCGTGGATCCAACAGTGCTATGTATGAATTAGTTCAACTACAGTAAGCTGGCCATGTGTCTACCACATAGGTGGCTTCTTGGACATTTTAAAATCCTTATAACAAGCCTGGGTGCAGCAGTATTATTCACATTTCACAGATACACATACTAGCTTTTGGGACCCATCAGAGAACCACTTTCTAGGATTACAACACGCTATTTCTTCTGTCTGGAATGTTAGTCCCTGTATTGTCCTTTCACCTCGTTTATTCACTTGTTAGGTCTCAGCTTAGCACTCATCTCTTCTGGGAAGCCATCTGACCACCCTCCTCACTTCAAGGTTGATTTAGGTACCCACCCTATATATTCTCATACTGCCTGTCTTTATGCCTTCAAAAAAGGCTGTGACAATAAAAATGCCTACCTCCCCTGTTAGTCTGTACCCATTATGAGAGCAAGGCCCATGTTTCTCATTTAGTTGTATCCCATTGGGGTAATATGTTTATCTGTAGGTTGGAAGATAAAGTTACAGCACAGTTTTGCTTTTCTGTCACATAACAAGCAACCTATGTACACGGTATTGTTCAAACTTCTGATAGAGTATTCTAAGAGGAATAATGGGAAAATTTAAATGAAAGCCTGATGAGAGCTTCTTCAGAAACTGGAGTGGGTGACTATCCCAGCTGTCTTACTTACCTCAGCACAGTGGGATTCATCTGTATCATCATGGCCGATGTTTCTCTTCCACTCCACCCAGGAGAGATAGAGCTTATCCTGAGCATCCTGAATTTTCTGGTTGGCACTGTGCACATTGTTCCTGGCAAATTCAATCTAGAACGCATTGAAATAAAACAAAGGAACAAACTAGTCAGACATTCATGTTAGCCTGTTCTCAGATCTATGATGTCAATCAGATACATATGTGTAAAATACAAATTAAAATTACAAAAGAAGGGGCCGACCCTGTGGCCGAGTGGTTAAGTTCACACACTCTGCTTCGGGCAGCCCAGGGTTTTCCCAGTTCGAATCCTGGACGCAGACATGGCACCCCTCATCGAGCCATGCTGAGGCGGCATCCCACATGCCACAGCTAGGAGGACCCACAACTAAAAATACACAACTATGTACCAGGGGGCTTTGGGGAGAAAAAGGAAAAATAAAATCTTTAAAAAAATAATAATAATAAAAATTAAAAAAAAAAATAAAATTACAAAAGAAAAAGGAATTCCAAGTTCTTCTTCCCTGCTGTCAACCACCAAGTTCCCCTTCCAAGAATAAACCAGTTTCTAATGGCAGTACAATACAAACTGTTCTATAACTTGGCAATCTTTAATGACTACACAATAGTCTTTTGTGATATATCCATTGAATTAATTCCCCAGTACTTGACATGCATTGTTTATAGTCTTTTGCAACTGTAAACAACTTCACATGTGTAGAATAAATTTCTAAAAGTAAAACTACTTGAGGCATAGACATGTTTGTAACTTTCCTGGAATAGTCCCTTGAATCTGCCAGAAGTGCCCAAGTTCATCCCTTTCTCTACACCACTGCCCAAGTGTCACACTTTACCAGTGTGAAAGGACAAGATAGGCATCAGTAATTGGACCCTTCAGTGTAAGATTCACATCACTTCATATATTTCTGCTATTTATACTTCCTTTTCTGTGAGTTGTCTGTATACTCGTTCCCCATTTTTCTATTGGGTTCTTGATAAGATAAAGATAAGATTCTTGGATTTCATGATTACATTTACTCTCAAGCCTCAAGATAAATGAGCTCACTTCAGATACCTTTAAATGAAGTTTCACTCACCAGGTTAACAGTGGAATGGAGCTGAGAAATGGTCGCTTGGCTTTTCTGCTTCACTTCTTTAACCCTGCTGAGAGCCTGCTGGTAGGCACGTGAGCGGAGCTTGCTAGATAGGGATCCCAGTCTGATATAATAACTTGGCTTCTGCACTGGATCAAACCCTTCGACTTTTTTGGCTTCTTTTTCTGAAGTTAGAAAGAAGGGACAAAAATGTAAGGAGATCACAGCTCTAAGTGACAGGCCTGGACTCTAACTTGCACCTTGACTTTGTCGATTCTACCCCACCCACCTAACAATTAAGCACTCATTTTCCCAAGACAGCTGGTCCGCTGCTGGGCTTGACCACCCAGGACTTCTCACTGTCTCGGACATTTTCATCTACACACGCCTCTTCCCACTAGAGCTTCTGGGCAACACGGTACCTGGCACCTAGTCAGCACTGAATGTTTAATGATTCTGTAAAGCAGCCCATTAAAGACAATTCCTTTATAGAAAATATTTCTCTAGGCTAATTTCTCCTAAAGTTTCAAAACTTACTACGTAAAATTGAATGTGAAACACGATTGCTTTAAGAAGGAAAATCTATAGAGACAAAGATTAGTGGCTGCCTAGGGGAGGGGGGAATGGAGATTGACTGCACTGAAGGTTCTTCTGGGGTGATAGAAATGTTCTAAAACTGGATTGTGGTGATGGTTGTGCAACTGTGTAAATTTAGAATGAAAACAGGTAAATTTTTTGGTATATAAAGTATATCTCAGTGAAGCTGTTTAAAAAGATTGCTTTAAGGGGCCGGCAGGTGGCACAGCGGTTAAGTGCGCACATTCTGCTTTGGTGGCCCCGGGTTCGCCAGTTCCGATCCCAGGTGCGGACATGGCACCGCTTGGCAAGCCATGCTGTGGCAGGCATCCCACATATAAAGTAAAGGAAAATGGGCACAGACATTAGCTCAGGGCCAGTCTTCCTCAGCAAAAAGAGGAGGACTCGCGGCAGATGTTAGCTCAGGGCTAATATTCCTCAAAAAAAAAAAAAGATTGCTTTAAGATACAAAACATTATTTCAAGACAAAAATCCAATTACCTAGTTCTTCCTCAGTGAGAGGGAGGTACTGGTCTACCAGCAGCTCTGATCTGGTGAGCGCATTTTCTACTCCGCTGCTCACCAGCTGCACCATCCGACTTCCCAAGACAGTGTTAATGCTGCCATTGACCACAGACTTGGTCTTCTCCACACTGCCCGTCACCGCTCCTTTGGTCCTGTCCATCACCCCAGTGATCGTGCTGGCCACAGAATCCTTGGCCCCAGTCACAGTAGTCGTCACAGCATCTTTTGCCCCATTCATAGCACCTCTGGCATTGGCAACAACCTACAAAAAGAAAAACGCAGGTCACTTGGCTGGTGAGAAACATGGACATAAATACGTATTTAAGGTCTTGACTAAGGTTTTAAAGAGTTGAGTTAAAAAGGAATCTGGCTCTTTCACTCCCTAGCTTTAGGTCTGGGGCACATCACTAAGAGTTGATGAGCCTCAATTTCTTTATCAGGTATATTTGCCCCACCTGCCACCACTCAAGGATTGTTGGAGGAGCAAATGAGGTAATCACATATAAAATTTGTCAACTTGTCAGGATGGTTTTTTTTTTTAACCAGGTGAACCTGTGGTAAGGTACAAGGGTTACTCTAGAGAATGGGATTTTCCATGTTGACATGCTTATACTGAGAGCAGCTCGTGCATACCTATGAGCATAGATGTAGGTACCATGCAAACCTGGCCCTCTGCACATGGCCCCACAAGGCCAAAACATAGGCAGAGATGTCAGTGCTCCATCCTACTGGATGTATTCTCAGATACCAAGTGAGAAAAGCTTCTCGATACCACCTCTGCCATTTATCCAATACCACGTGAGCATCAGTTATTTGAGAGAGCAATTTTACCTGCAGAGGCAAAGCCATAAGCTGATACAGACCAGACTAAAAGTATTCTAGTCCAAAGGTAGATAGTTCATCTCTGCTTCTTAGACATAAGCTGACAATTCAGGAAGTAAGGGAGTGGCAATTACTCTTTGAAAAATATATCCAGGTTTAGGGAACAAATAAGTATTTCCTAATTATCGCATGCACAGCCTGGGCTAAATAGATAGAATATGGAAACATGAGATGGCAAGCCTCAGCACTCTTGTCCCAAGCTCACCTGGTTTGTTGGCTGATTCAGAATAGGCAGTTTCTCCTCAATCCTGTCTAGCCCCTTACAGGCATAGGTATTGGCAAGCGCAACTAGAAGAGTCACAAATAGGGGAAATCTTAATGGTGTAGGTAAGAATGAATACATTATTCTTATTATAAAAAGCAGCAAGAATATTGGTCTTGCTTTACCACACAATGTGTTGACTGGCTTCTCTAGCTCAGACAGAAGAGGCTTGGCAGGTTGCTGGCAACTTTCTTCCACTGACAGAGAAATAAGGGTGTGCTGGGGAGCAGCAGGCAGAGACGGTGACAGGACAAGTAGGAAGCTGGCTAAGAAGCTTCTTCCTCATCAACTTGCCTGTAAGGTTAATGCCAAGAGAAGCCAGGCTCACCTGAACCCTCATTCAGGGAATAAGGTATCTGAAAACGCCCTCAAAATTACCATTTCCATGCTACTTTAATCCCCAGCTACACTTAATTCAGTGGTGGCAGTGTATTTTGGGTTATCACCAGGAAACAGTATGTTAACAGCACCCTACATCTCCCTAACAAGATCCAGACTGTGGTCGAAGCTTCCCCGCAATGACCACCATGCCAAGCACTAGGACTAAATGCCTTTTGGAAGTAGCAGAGTTGGAAAACTGGTCTCTAAAGGTTTCTTAAAATTCTAAAAGTCCATGACCTAACCATTCAGGGGAATGATTTAAATCTTTATTCAAAAGTAGTTCATAATGGGGAGAAATTGGGACCTTCATACACTGCTGGTGGGATGTAGAATGGTGCAGCCACTTTGGAAAACAGTCTAGCAGTTCCTCAAAAGCTCTGAGTTATTACATGACCCAGCAATTCCATTCTTAGGTATAGACCCAAGAGAATCGAGAACATATGTCCACATGAAACCTTGTACACAAACATTCCCAACAGCATTCATTATTCGTAATTGCCAAAAAGTAGAAGCAACCCAAACATCCATCACTGATGAATAAATAAAATATGATCTATCCACATGATGGAATATTATTCCATAATAAAGAGGAATGAAGTACTGATTGACGCTACAATATGGCTAAACCTTGAAAACATTATGCTAAGCGAAAGAAGCCAGTCACAAAAGACCACATATTTTATGATTCCATTTACGTTAAGTGTCTAGAACAGGCAAATCTATAAACAGAAAGTAGATTAGTACTTGCCTGGGGTGGGGGTTGAAAGGAAATGGGGAGTGACTGCTAATGGGGGTCTAAGGTTTCCTATTTTGTTTTAATATTTAAACTGCTTAATCTTTCTCTGTATTTTTAAATTGTGGTAAACAGATATAACATAAACTTCACCACTTTATTTCTAAGTGTACAATTCAGTGGCATTCACAATGTTGTGTAACCATCACCACTGTTACTTCCAGAACTTTTTCATCATCCCAGACAGAAACTGGTATGAGGCCTCTTTCTGGGATGATGAAAGTGTTCTAAAATTGATCATGGTGATGCTTGTACAACACTGTAAATATACTAAAAACTACTGAATGGTACACGTTAAGGGGGTGAATTGTATGGTGTGTTAATTATCTCAATAAAGATGTCCTGTATTTTTTTAAAAGCAGTTCATGTACACTGTAGCCCCAAGGAAGTCAGCTATTTCATTTCACCCACTGGCTCCCCTTATGATCTCAGCTACCAACACAGAAGCATCTCTGGGTGATTTTTTTTTTAAGTGTCATGAGCATCCACCATTGCTCTGAAGCAGGCATTCTACAACCATGAGGGTCACCTGGCAGTTTCTAGGTAAAGGCAGTATGTGCCTCAGAAAAGCCTGAGGATTCCCGATGTTGCTGCTGTGTCCTTAGGGCATAAGGCTGGTATTCGCCATATTCAAGCCAGCTCCTGGCTCACCCCGGCCTGAGTCCCTAGGACTGAATCTTGAACGGAAAATCAGAACTCACTTTGTGGCTCTAGCTTTTGGATGAGAGGCAGAGCACTCGACACGGCCACCGAGGTGATGGTCTTCACGCCCTTCTCTGCCATCTCACACACAGACTTCAAGCAGGGATACTGATCCTTGGTACTGATGTAAGCGGAGGAGACGAGGTCATAGGTGGAGCTCACCAAGGGAAGGTTGGCCACTCGAGTCACCACGCTCTGCAACCAAGGGGGACGGAGGTGTTAACTTCTCAAAACACATGGGGAGGGAAGGAATCAAGAAAGGGCCATGTAAAATTCTTACCGGCTGTGGATCAACTGCGGCAGATGCCATTTTCCTTCCTGGAAAAAGAAATCTGCGGAAGAGAAACTTATTTCAAGACACTAAGATAAGATTCTCCCAGATTCATTCCCCGACCCGAGCAAATGCTAATTTCAAGTAGAGAAAAGTCCCTGCTGAGGTAAGTGGAGTTTTTGCCCAGCTTCCACCCCCTGGCTCTCAGTGTTCTCGCCGGGCAAACAGCTTCGGAGGGAAGGTTCAGGGCTCGCGGTCAACTTTCAACACAAAAGAGGCTCGGCAGGGAAAAGCAAAGTTGTTGATACATTTGTCTTTGTTTCTCCACCAGGATACCAGAAATGCCTTTTGAAGAGGAATATCTTTTCACAAAAATGCTAACCAAGTTAAAGTCTATGTTAAAACTACAGAGAGATTTCAAGTAGAAGACATCTGGGACGGTCAGGACCATCAAGCTGGAGCCCTTTGGGGGGAATTTATTCCTTGCTTGTGAAAGAACTGAAACCAGTTCAGGGACAACTAAGCAAAGAGGAAGGTGCTCCGAGGAAGTGAGAAAGCGTTTCAGCTTCTAAACGTAAATTTAGCGCCCCCAACGACCCGCACCCGAAAAACTGCCTCTTGCTAAGCAGCAGGGCTGGGAAGGAAACGTGCGCGGCCGCCCGCTGCCACTTCCGGGCCCGTCGCCCCGGTTCTACGAGAAATGAGTAAGAACCACGCGGAATGCAGAAGGCAGGCGCCGGGACCGACACCCCGCTGTCGCCGTGCACCCCAGAAAGTCCTTATAAGCATTTCCTTATAAATAATCTCCTTTCGGGACAAGAGGAAACGATTACCCCGAAAGCAAGCCAAGAAGTTACAGCTGCGCTAAAGCTGCCGGCAGGAAAGCAGCCTCCACAAACAAAGCAACGTCGACACCCCAGGCCCGGAGCCCGCCCTGCGCCCGGGGACCCCCAGGACCTCCTCCCCCTGCCACGGCGCTGCGGGGTCCCAGGCCGGCTCGCCAGTCACAGAGGGGGCGCGCACCCACTGACCGACAGCAGCGAAAAGGCGCGAGTGCGGGGAGTCCGCGCGGGCGGCTCGAACAAGCTGCACGAGGGTCTGGCGGCGGGGCCGCGGGCGCCGGGATATAGCCGGCCCCGCCCGCCCCCGCGCCACGTCACCGGCGGCCCGGGACACGCCGCGCCCGGAGGCCAGCGCGAGTGTCGCCCTCTGCCGCTTCCCGGCGCCTGCACCCCGCCGCCGCCCGCCTCGAGGGGCTGGGGGCCCCTGCCAGAATTAGGGGTCCTGCGAGGCCCGTGGCCAAAATGCGGCCGGTGCCCGCGCGGGTTTGTGGTTTTGCAAAAGGCGTGGAGGAGTCCGGCAGACATCTTAACGGTGACTAACCTGTTGGTTACCGTCAGCGATCAGAATAGAAACTGTCTTTAAAAATGGAAACGGTGGCTTCTAGACTTATTTTTAGCAAACAGCTTCTAAAGTTTTGTGAAATTCTAACCCGGCGGTGGACCTGTACAGACTTCTGATTTACTGCTCTTTTGACTTTAAAGTCCGTTTTTCAAACATATGTCTAATTCAAAGTTGAATCAATTTCCAAAAGGGCTTAGAATACTATTGGTTGGTCTCCTTTTTTTCTCAGCGAGACTTAAACCGAAATCACTCCGGGATGATAGCTGCCTATGCTTATTATGCAAACGACCTTTTTTTTTTTTTTAATTTTGGGGTTTTTTTTTTTTTTTTTAAAGAAACCAACATCTGACTCCCAGTGTTTCTGTGTGTAAAATGCAGGGACTTGAACAGAGTTTTTGAGCACACAAGTTGTGCAACCGCCTGGAGCTAGGTAGGGTTCGGTGGACCTCCCCCGGAGTGCGGGGCGGGGGATCTCCGGATGACGTTGCCGCGAGCCTCGGCCTCCCGGGGCGCTCTCGAGGAAGGTGGACAGGAGAGGACAGATAGGAGGTGCGCAGAGGAGCTGGCGCCGGGATGGTCCCCAGGTCCTTGGCCTTCAGGATGGGGAGCAACAGGCGGCGGCAATGACGCAGGAGCCTGGCGGGGGGCTTCCTCAAGCAGTGAAATTTGAATTTTGGGAAGCCTTACCTCAATTACTTAACTAATGTTGCAGGCATAGAGATAGTGTTCATCATATTCAATGCTCCAAACTGATCCATTAAAAATGTATCCCTTATACATGACTGACTACATCCAGAGGCCCTCAGCAAGAGAAAACAATTATGGTATCCTCCACCCCTTCCCCCGCCCGCAGGTAATTCAAAATAAAACACAAGTCTAAACCACAAAGTAACAATTAGGAAATCCAAAAACTTTCCCCTCTCCCCCGCCCCCGTTGACATCTTCAATGCTTTAAGCAATCAAATTATTACTTTCTTCTTTTCTTTTCTTTTTGGTGTTCAGGCTTTGTTGGTGCTCTAAGCAGATATTTGCGGTTTGTTGTCCTCCCCCCACCCGCCCTGAAGTAAGAAGGCAGGAATGTACCGAATTTTAAATAATGATGATAGTTGTTTTTTACTTCTCCCTAATCTGACCTTTTATTTTGCAACAGAAGACTCTTGCCCTTTCACCTACAAATGCCTCCCTCTTTTCCTGTTTTGTTTTAAACCTGTGAATCACTTGCCCCCTTCAAAGTTCAGCAAGCTTCCTTTTGCTTCTCTATGCTGTGAAGAAGAGGGCTCACCGGACTAATCCTGGGGCCAGCCTCTCCCAGCCCACGGAGGATGAAGCACACCAAATTCCGCACCTGCAACTCTGTGCCATCTTCTTGAGTCTGTGACAACAGGAGCTAGTGGCAAGAATAACACCCAAGCCCTCCAGGTGATTCTGATAGTCTCCAAAGTTTGAGAACCTTTATTTTACAAAAGTCTTTTTGCATAGTTGGTCAGGGGACTTGTGCATCAGAAACATCTAGGGTGCTTGTTAAACATTCTGCCCCAGACCTACTGTCTGTCTTTGGGAGTGAGGCCCAGGAACCTGCATTTTAACAATCCCCCTTTTGAGTACCACCACTTTACTCTTCACAAAGCACTCTCACATGTTCCTCGTATTTGAGCTTCACAACAACATGGAAATGCAATGAAATAGGAATTCCTACTCCATCTTAATAAAGAAATAGCCTCCAAAAAGTTAGATGATTTGCCCACAGTCTGTGACTGCCTAAGCAGCAGTCAGGCAAGACTAGATCCCAGGTGCACGGGCTTAGTCCTCTGCTTTCTCTTTGCCTTAGTTGTTTTAGTTCTATAAAGCGGAAATAATAATGGTCCCTCACGTTCTAGGTGAAGGGGATATGGGTGTTCATTGGATTAGTTTTTCAACTTTTCTGGGGCTTTAAATGTTTCGAAATAAAAGGTTGAGGATATTATATAGTAATGAGAGAGAATGAACAGACCTGTAACTACATGCAGTGTAATGTAAGCAAAAGAAGCTGTGATACCGAACCTCTTAATCTCAAATTCATGTGCCCGATGCGGAATGAGCCAAACACTGAGACACTGGTGCTTGGACACGGAGAAGGGTTTATTCGAATTGGTCAAAAAGGAGAAGACGGGAGCATGGGTTCTCTCAAATCCATCTTGACAACAGAAGAAAGCAGGGGGTTTTATAGAGCTAAGGGGTGTGCCAAGAGGAGTTTCAGAGAAACAGAGGGGTAATGTGTTTCCTTCACTCCCGATAACCCCCTGGGCAGTCTGACTTCTGGGTGTCAACAGGCAGCTGGGGTCTGGTTATCTGGTGATCCTTGAAGGCATTCTCTTTCCTCTGTAAAACAAATTCATAAATCCTTGCGACCTGCGAGTTACCCCAGGGCTTATTGGGAGTGAAAGAAACAAAGATTAGCCCTCTGTTTCTCTGAAACTCCTCCCAGCACACCCCTTAGCTCTAAAAAACCCCCTGCTTTCTTCTCTTGTCAAGGTGGATTTGAGAGAACCCATGCCCCCCCCTTCTCGTTTTGGCCAATTCAAGTAAATGTTTCTTCGTTTCCAAGCACCAATGTCTCAGTGTTTGGCTTACTGCACACTGGATACACAAATTTGAGATTAAGAGATTTGGTATCAATTTTGGCGAGCCAGCCAGAAATCTTGTGTCCATGGCTAGACCGACTGCCTGGTGAGGGTTTGAGTGGTTGGTGGTCCCCAGCAGCATCCTTGCCTGGAGGACGTTGTCTGCCACTTCCCGCTTCCTGCTGGCATCAGCCACCCTTGGTGCAGTGCTCGCTTGCAGTGGAGAAACTCATTGGACTGCAGTCTACTTTTTGTCCTTGTGTGGATGCATTTGTCTTGTATGTGAGTACTTTCAGTTTTGCTCTGCCTGGTGAGTCACCACAACATGCTTGGTGGTGAATTCTCCGTCTCTCCATTTGCATTTTGTGTCATTGAAAGGAGGAACCCTCTTTTGGAAGAGATCTAGGGGATTGTTTGACTTCACCTTTTGTTTTTGTCCTGTTTGTTTTGTTTTGTTAGATTTTGTCTCTGTGTGTGTGCATTTGTCTTATGTAGGAGTCAGCTATGGGGGACACTAATTCAATCCCCAGCTGTAGCTGTCTAAGCTACAGTCTCCAAAATTGGGTAACTTTTAGCTATGAGCCCATGAAAAGGAAAAAGATGATATTCGTTTATAACACCATGTATGTTTGCAGAAAAGAATATCTAAGAACTAAAGATATTATTATGTGTTTAAAAAGGTTATAGAAGGTTTATGGAAGAAAAATTCTGAGAAAGGAATTTTGTACATAGTCAAATTGGCTAAGATTAAAATGAATTCAGTTGAGTGAATGAATTTTAATATCAAAAGTAAGCTGGTGCAAAATTAGAATTTGGGTTTTTCCTCCTTCACTTAAAAGGATAATTTTCTTAAACTTTTAGTCTGTTCTTGATGAAGAGATTATGAGAGGTTGTTTTTTCTTTTTTCTTTTTTTTTTTTGAGGAAGATTAGCCCTGAGCTAACATCTGCTGCCAATCCTCCTCTTTTTGCTCAGGAAGACTGGCCCTGAGGTAACATCCATGCCCATCTTCCTCTACTTTATATGTGGGATGCCTACCACAGCATGGCTTGCCAAGCAGTGCCATGTATGCACCCAGGATCCAAACTGGCGAACCCCAGGCCACCAAAGTGGAATGTGTCAACTCACCTGCTGTGCCACTGGGCCGGCTCAAGAGTTTTTTTTTTTTTTGAGTAGTCTACCAGGAGGGTACAGATTTTATGTTTTATCAAAATAAATTTCCTATGTTGTTTTTATCAGGTCTCTAATCACAGGACAGCTGTTTAATTTTCTGCATTTGCCTGAAAATCTTTAATTGCCACCATGGTTAAATGGATAACCAAGCATTGTTTCATAGAGACCTATGATATTGTGTGGGTAAATGTTATTGATATAAGTGTTTTAAAAATTATATAACATTCCTGAAATTCTGATCTGTCCTGGTTGTCAGTCATAATTCTAGTGCTGCTTTTGCAAATATGTTTCATCTTCAGTGAGATTCATGGAAAGGACTCTGACAATTATTCTAGAATACAGGTTTCTGATAAACTTTCAGATCATAAAACTGGACTGGGTAAGAAATTACAGAACTCTAATGGAAAAACTGATGACTTCATGAAACTGCTAACAAAAGATCAAGAGTTGATTACATGGGACTAAATGAACTGATGAGGATGATTATAATTTTTATGACTTTTCATTTGAAGTATTGCTGATTTTTGAATGTTTTGTTTTTTCAAATTTAAGAAAACCTTTTTCTCTTCTCTAATTATGGCTTACAGCAGTTTGGTAAATTACACCTTTGTAAGCAGAATTAAAATATTTATCTTTTTCTCCCCACCTGATCCCTCCAGAATTTAGAAAGTCTTAGTGAGTGAATATTCTTATTTTCACACAATATAGTTATTTGCATAAGTTCAATAAGAATCCATTCTCCTTATAATAGGAGACAATTGGAAACATTGGTTATATTACCAAAGCTTTGACTGGAGTGTCACATTTGAGAGAAACATGCATAGACTCTGATATGACTGAGCTTTAAGGGACAAAGATTGAATTTATGAAATAAAGCCATTTGGAATTACTGGCCTGGTATCTTGCTTACAGTGTTTTTAGAAACCTTGCCAGGTGAGTAAAGAAGATCGCTTCCCTGATGGGTGCAAAGAACCTCAGGACATTTTGGGGAACCTCAAGAGAAGAGAGGAATTCACCCAAATCTATTGGTATTGCAGGCAGAGTCTGATGACAAGTCCTTGGCTTGGCCTGGCCTCAGGAGGCCCTTAAATTCAATCTGAGATGCCTTATAAAAAGTTCCAGCAGGGGCTAGCCACGTGGCTGAGTGGTTAAGTTCGCCTGCTGTGCTCTGGTGGCCAGGGTTTTGCCAGTTTGGATCCTGGGAACAGACATGGCACTGCTCATCAAGCCACGCTGAGGCAGCATCCCACATGCCACAACTAGAAGGACCCACAACTAAAAATACACAACTATGTACTGGGGGGCTTTGGGGAGAAAAAGGGAAAATAAACTCTTAAAAAAAAAAAAAGTTCCAGCAAAGCAAAATTTAAAGGAGCCTATATGATCAATTGCTATTCTTGCTGTACTCATGTAAATAATTGGGCCAACTCTTACTTTGGCTATCTTTGGTAAAAATGAGAGTGATTTTAGAGAAAAAAATTATGTTTCAGTAGAAACTATAATACAAACTTATGGGTATTAGATTCTAGTTCTGTAAATTGTCTTTGAGATTTTTGTTTTCTATCTGTAAACTGGCTATTATGTTTCCTTATTGACTTTGACCCCCAAGCCTGGAAGGACACTTGGATTATTAGAATTTCTCAGAGGTTGACAAAGGCAAGTAATCTTTCCAGAGGTTGGATATGTCATCCAAAACCTTATTTAGTGCATGAACATGAGGACCCTTTGATAATTCCCGTTTATAATGTCTAGACAGGTTTACAAAACAGTTCTCTGGGATCCCCCAAGGGATTAGATCTGTTCTTCAGGGACTATTAAAATTTGGGTTGTCTAGGAGCTGCCCCGTGGCCGAGTGGTTAAGTGCGCGTGCTCTACTTTGGCAGCCCAGGGCTTTGCTGGTTCGGATCCTGGGCATGGACATGGCACCACTCATCAAGCCATGCTGAGGTGGCGTCCCACATGCCACAACTAGAAGGACCCACAAGTAAAAATATACAACTATGTACACGGGGGCTTTGGGGAGAAAAAGGAAAAAAATAAAATCTTAAAAAAAAAATTGGGGTTGTCTGTATACTACTTATTCTTCTGGCTGGATAGTTGATAATAAAATATACTTTTATATGTTGTGCTAAAACTGTTGAACAAGGTGCAAAAATTCTAATAATGCAAAATATAACCTGGTACCCTAGAGTATTTTCAATCTTAGGCTGAAAAATTTCATTCCTCAGTTTCTCAATCTTTGTCCCCTTTCAGCAGGAAGTAGCCAGAACAATCAGTGCCCCGCTTCCTATGAGAATGAGGAAGGGAAAAAAGACAGTAGGGATTGAAGCCGGGGTACCTGAGGGTTACTGATATTCAATACAATTACCTTTCAACCTTGTTATGAAAAGAAGTTAATCTTTGTCAATTTGCTGTTTTCTTGTTTAACCTGAGTGGTAACTCAAAGTCACAGGGATTTATGAGCTTGTTTTACAGAGGAAAGAGAATGCCTTCAAGGATCACCAGATAACCAGACCCCAGCTGCCTGTTGACACCCAGAAGTCAGATTGCCCAGGGGCTTATTGGGAGTGAAGGAAACACATTACCCCTCTGTTTCTCTGAAACTCCTCCTGGCACACCCCTTAGCTCTATAAAACCCCCTGCTTTCTTCTCTGGTTAAGGCAGATTTGAGAGAACCCATGCTCCCACCTTCCTATTTTGGCCAATTTGAATAAACCTTTCCCCACCCCCAAGCACTGATGTCTCAATGTTTGGCTTATTGCACATTGCACACAGGAACTTGAGATTAAGAGGTTCAGTACCACGTTCAGCAGTTAGAATAATGCCACGTACATAGAAATGGTAGATATTATTAATGTCTGGTAACCACACCCAGAGACTTTTTCCCCAAGAGAGCTTGGCTCACCGGGAAGTGGATGGGGCTCCAAGGGACTAGCAACATCTCAGGCTCTGCCTAGTCTTCCTTCCTGGACTACAAAGTATGGGAGGCCCTGTCCACAAAGACACATTTCCTAGAGTTTGCAGCAACTCAACCTTCTTTGGGTATATTATTGATCCAAAGTAATAGTGAAATAGTAAGAAAAAAAATCTGGCAGTAAAGTTTCTGTCACCAACCGTCACCAACTAATTGCCCTGAGGAACTCAAGGGAGGTTTGAGAAGCATTTACGTTTCTCAATATTGTGTTTTGTTGTTGTTATGTTAAGAGATGCAATCACCAACTACCCTAAACCAGACCAAGCCGCATTGCAAGAGCAGTGCCCCTGCAGATGAGCTGAGAGATGCCAACTGAGCCTGCACAAGTGAATACCCACCACTCCCTTTTGAATATCCACTCCCCATCCAAAATAAAAGGTCTCTGCCTCCCTTTGTTCAGGGACAGCCATGACTTTGGAAATGATTCTGCACGGCGTCCTATTTGCTGCAAATATACTTTACTTCGTGTGACAACTACTTCTGGTGGAGGGTCTGATTTTAACTCACTGGGAGGTGAACCCACTTTGCTTTGGTAACGTTTCCTCTTCCAGAGACATGGCAACTGCCACCTTCCCCCTTGTCATTTCTCTTCCCTCCCCCATAAGCACTGTGTGCTCCAGCTACATCCACCGATATCTCCTCCTCCATGCAGGGCTCTCTCCCTCTCATAACCTCTCTCTTTGGATGTACCCTCATTCCCTCTGCCTGGAATGCCTGCCCATCTTGCAAACTCTGCTCACTCTGTACAACTCAGCTCTTCACCTCTCTGAGGCCCTCCTCAGCTGCAAGGTTACAAACTAGTCAGTGGCAGAAATGGGCCTCAAACCAGGCATGTCTTGACTGTAGAATCTACAGTGTTTATTATTACTTGGTGTGTGCTCTTAGGCAATAAACACACTTGACCCACATAGGCCTCAGTGCCTGTAAGATGAAGGACTTAGATGATATCTAGGATGCCTTCCAGCTGTATTATCTTCATCCAAAAAATAACAATACCCGCCATTGTTTATAGCTTCACAACGTCCTTTCTATAAACATTATCTCAAACCAGGTACCTTTTCCCGTTCCCTTGTCAGAAGACAGCCTCATCGAAACACAGGGGGAACTGTTACTATGTTCATTTCTTCTTTTCACCTAAGCTTGAAATTAGATAAAACTACCTTTCTCATGGACCAGAGACAAAGATAATGGGTCACAAGTAAGGAGTCATGAGGCCAGATGACTTATGTTTTGACCAGTTCAAACTCCATGCAAACTAGTCACCAGCAGGAAGAATTCCTTCAGTGACCCAATTAATCTACCTTCCTAATCACCCCAAACTTGATCTTCTACCATTCTTCTCCTATTCCCCTCCAAATGCCTTGGAGAGGAAAAGGCAATTCCTCTTTCACAGACTTCATATGGACTTGGCTTCGAAACAGATGTGGGGATCAGAATTTGCCATCCCAAAATGTGTCTCTTTGGCTTCATCATTTTTAAGAACAAAAGACTCAGAAACTTTGACCTTCCCTCTAACTGCCTAAAAGAATTTAAGATAGTAAGCCTGCTCCAGGGGCAGGCCCAGTGGCACAGCGTTAAGTTCGCACGTTCCGCTTCTCGGCGGCCCGGGGTTCGCTGGTTCTGATACCAGGTGCGGACGTGGCACCGCTTGGCAAGCCATGCTGTGGTAGGCATCCCACATATAAAGTAGAGGAAGATGGGCACAGATGTTAGCTCAGGGCCAGGCTTCCTCAGCAAAAAGAGGAGGACTGGCAGTAGTTAGCTGAGGGCTAATCTTCCTCAAAAAAAAGAAAGCCTGCTCCAGGAAGGAGCTATAACCATAGATAATTATAATGGTAGACAGGAGGAACCTAGCAAGGCCCATTTAATCAAAGTCCTCCCCATGTCTCATTATTTTTGCAAGGTATGGCAAACATTTGTTCACCAAACATTTGCTTTTCCATCTCCATGTGAATTGCTTTCCTCGCCTTCGAATTCCAAAACCAGTACCTCCAACACCCTCCTTTGTCTTTAACTGACGATGGTATTTACAGTGATGGCTTGTGGCCATTTTGGCAAGTCACTCAGTTTTCCTGGGTTTCTCCCATGTATACATGTTACTAAACTTTGTTTGATTTTCTTCTGTTATTCTGTCTCATGGCAATTTAATTCTTAGAACAGCCAGAAAAACCTAGAGGGTAGAGGAATAGTTCTTGCTCCCCTAGACGGACCCACCTCCTTCTGCCCAACTGAACTTCATATCTTTTTTTTTTTTTTTTTAGGAAGATTAGCCCTGAGCTAACTACTGCCAATCCTCCTCTTTTTGCTGAGGAAGACTGGCCCTGAGCTAACATCCATGCCCATCTCCCTCTACTTTATATGTGGGACGCCTACCACAGCATGGCTTGATGAGTGGTGCCATTTCCACACCTGGGATCCGAACCAGCAAACCCCGGGCCGCTGAGAAGCAGAATGTGTGAACTTAACTGCTGAGCCACCGGGCCAGCCCCTGAACTTCATATTTTTTAACCTGCCATGGCCCCTTCCCTTCTCTATCTGAAATAGGTAACTCAAGGAGAAGCAATAAAAAAATAGATCTCATCAAATTTCAAATCTACTTCTCATCTAAGCTATTTGTTTTCTCCTCCATCTTGTAGCTGGTTATAGGTTTGCAATTTTATAAACTGAAATTATCCTAGGACATCACAATTTCATGTATTTTTATTCTCTTTAAGAGAATATAATTATTAAATGAATTCATAATATAGCTTACTTTTTGTTATTTATTTATATCCAATTTATTCACACAAAGGACTTAAACTGCCTTAGAAAATGCATAGAGGGGCCGGCCCGGTGGCACAGCAGGTAAGTTCGCACATTCCGATTCTTGGTGGCCCAGGGTTTGCCGGTTTGGATCCCAGATGCGGACATGGCACCACTTGGCAAAAGCCATGCTGTGGTAGGTGTCCCACGTATAAAGTAGAGGAAGATGGGCATGGATGTTAGCTCAGGGCCAGTCTTCCCCAGCAAAAAGGGGAGGATTGGCAGTAGTTAGCTCAGGGCTAATCTTCCTCAAAAAAAAAAAAAGAAAATGCATAGAATACATGAAGAATAAATTTTGAATAGGTAAGAAATAAGGCAAATAGAAATTAAGGTGAAGCTTATTGTTTTTATATTATCATCATCACATCAAGTAATTAATGTTCATGAAAGGAGAAACTCGATGAATAAGTGAGTACAAAGAAACCGTTCCTAAAACAATAATTCGTTGCATGCAGATGAGGTATTGCACTGGAGTTTACCAATTACAATAAGCTCTTTTGTAATTTCTTACTGTAGAATTATATTGTGGGAAATAACATTGACTTTGGAATCAGAGTTTCAACTTTTTTTTCCAAGCTTCATTGAGGTACATTAGACATATAATATTGTGTAAGTTTAAGGTGTGCAACAGTGATTTTGTATATGTAAATACTGAAAAGTGATTACCCCAATAAGGTTAGTTAACACATCCATCACCTTACAGAGTTACAATGTGTGTGCGAGTGATGAGAACTTTTAAAATCTCCTCTCTTAGCAACTTTCAAACATACAATACAGCATTGTTAACTTTAGTCACCATGCTGTACATTAGACCCCCAGAACTTATTCATCCTATAACTGGAAGTTTGTATAGAGTCCTAACTTTGAATCTATACATGCTATGGTGGTGATAATACTTACCTCAAAGGCTTATTGTGCAGAAAAATAAGTCAGTGTGTATAAGGCCCCAAACAGAATGCCAGGCAACTACTTAGCCAGTGTCATTTCCTTTCTCCTTTTAATTTTGCTTTGTTCAAAACAGAGCTACCTAAAATTCAGGTCATGAGAATTAACAGAATTTTAGAGTAGGAAGAGATCCTATTGCTGGTCCTTTCCGGTGAGTCTCAGTGTGCATGACAATGGCCTGGGGCACTTGAAAATACAGATTCTGGGCCCTCATTCCCAGAGATTTTGATTCACTTGATTTAGGAAATAGTCCTGAAGTGTTTAAAAAGTAGCCCAGGTCATTCTGAGGCAGGTAATCCAAGAAGGACACCTTAAGAAACACTGCATTCAAGCTGACTCTTCTGAGGGACAAAGCAGCTGAGGGGTTTGCCGAATGCACCACAGCTGGCAGAGGGGAAACCAGAACCTGAGGTGCCTGACTCCATGGCCTTTCCACAATGAATATGAAAATAACTCAACAGCAAGTGTTTCACTGAATCATTTTGGCATAAAGAATTGCCCTTTATAACATATATTTATTAATTTAAACTCTAACTCAAGCTTACTGGCTAGCTCCAGCACTAGAAGGAGAACCAGTTCCCAACCTCAAGGCCTGATAACCCCAAGCATGTATGATTTTTGGATTGCTAGAGCATGAGAGCCTGCTTTGCAGGATGAGCAGCCTTTGTCCTGGGCAACCTAAGCAACTCTGCCTGGAGGCCACAGTCCACGGTGTTTTTAGGTAACTGCCAATCAGGGCCTGGCCACAGGTAAATCAAAGCGGGCCAAATATTTTCTGAGGGCACCTCACATACTCTTCCAGCCCCTTTTCTCCTCTTTAGAGAATCCTTCTTTCCCTAGATGCATTACTGTTCTCGTCAGCTTCTTGTCTACTGCGGTATCCTCCCCAATATCTGATCATAACAAGCCTGTGCTCTCAACTAAAAAGTCAGATGCATTTTATAAACAAATTCAAACCAAAATGCTAAAGACTGGGGCCGGCCCGGTGGCGCAGCGGTTAAGTGCGTATGTTTCACTTCTCGGCGGCCCGGGGTTCACCGGTTTGGATCCTGGGTGCGGACATGGCACCGCTTGGCAAAAGCCATGCTGTGGTAGGCGTCCCACGTATAAAGTAGAGGAAGATGGGCATGGATGTTAGCTCAGGGCCAGTCTTCCTCAGCAAAAAGAGGAGGATTGGCAGTAGTTAGCTCAGGGCTAATCTTCCTCAAAAAAAAAAAAAAAAAAGCTAAAGACTAATGTATTAAGTCCCTCCTCCTAGGGTCATTTACAAGTTAATTAAAACAAATTTTTTTAAACAATCTACAAGATATATTCTCATGCAAAGTAGGAGGACAGGCTATTCCTAGTCTGTGCTCTGACTCAAAGTCACTTGTCCTCAGTTATTTGATTTCTAGGTGATAGAGTTGGGTCAAAGATCCTATCTACAACCTTTGAAGCAAAAGTTCTTTCAGCTATATCATGCTGTCTCTGAAGGATAAATGTCTAAAGTTCCCCAGTAAATGTTTATTGAATGAATGTTAAAGTAAAGAGCAAGAGGGAATGAGGTAGTAAGAGAGAGAGAAAAAATGGTGAGGAACATTTCCTTCAGGGACCACAAAGAAATTGCTCTTGGTAGATGAGGAAGAAGGGTACGTGAAGTTAAGAAAGTCTGCCCCAAACAGACACACGCACACACCCCCTCTCCCATACACTACCTTTGTGTCAATCCCCAGGCTTGATCTGTTCCCAAAGGACATCAGGCCTGAGGAGAACATGTTTATATATTTATTTATTTATTTATTTATTTATTGCTCTTTCTCAGGAATTAAGAATTGCAGTCAGGCCATTTTAATTTGGTGCCACAAAGCCCAGATGACAACTCTAGAATTTTAGAGCAGGAAGAGACCCAAATGATATGTAACTCAGAGAGTAACCCAATACTTCTCTGTGCATGAAAATGGCCTGGAGTCCGGATCTTCAGCTGAGTGTCTTCTCTTGGGATGGCTGCTTCGGCAGTTTTATTGGAGGCAAGACTGTGGGCCAGCCACCCTTGGAAACTGGTCCTTTTGGCCTGGCTTCATCTTCGTGAAGATGCCTGATCCTTCCATTTCTCTGAGTCCTCCTATTGGTCAAGAGCAAGGTGGGAAGTAGGTGTGGCAGACGAATGATTTGTTTCTGTTTTTGTTTAAGTAAGTTAATTTTGGAAAGATGACTGAGCCAAAAGTTTCGAGAGTGGCTAGCTATTATATTCACTGTCAATCTCCACATTCCAGCTCTGAAATTGGATTTGGCAAAGATTCTTTTCCAAGGTTGGCTTCTGACAGAGCCAATATGAGTAGTCCTTAGTGACTCAACTAACAACTGAGAAAGTTAGGGGAAACATGACTTTACCAACCAGTGCTGGTACCATTTCCAATATTACCCCATTCTCTGAGCTATAGGATGAAACCCTCAAGGTCAGAATCAATTTTTGTCATCCCAGTATGAGTCATTCCTTTTATCTGAGCCAGTTAATCAAAGTTCCACATATGATTTCAAATTTCATTAAAGAAAAATCCCAAATCCTTCACTAAGTAAAGACAGAGGGATATATCATGATCCAAAGTTCAGCAGACAGGCAGAGCCACACTACTCTAAATGTTGTGAAACTCATCCTGAATTCAGACTCGATCTTATAAAATTTAAGACCATAGTGGTATTGAGTAATCCTGATATCATTTTAACAGATCTGCAAAAAAATCAAATTAATCTGTTTTTAATGATCTTCAAATGTTAGAACACTGAAATGAAAAAATAGGTATGTGACACAAAATTATGCTTGGGAGAATGGCATCTGTGATAGCAACATCACTTTTCCCAGGCTCCAGAAATTTTCCCGTTTCACTTTAGCAAACTAAAACCAATCTAGTCTACTGTCCAAGAAGAAGAAAGGGAAGATCATCTTCTAGAACTGAAAAGATCAGCTAGCTACTGCCCCCCTCCATTTACATTGATCAGTTAGATTCTGATTAGATATAACCAATAGGAAGGTAATGGAATATAGATTCAAAAACAGTCCCTCCCCACACACACACACATTAAGGAGCATCGGGCTGGCCTTATAGGTGACATGACATAATCTTGGAAATGCAGACAAATAGCTAAATCTATTTGTACCTAGGTAATACAGAGCTAAATTAAATTGAACATCATACATATAATACATGCTGGTTTTTATTTCTCCTCCTATTCTACTGCTCTTACATAATTTCTGCTTCTCAAAACCATCCTTTCAGAGTTGAGAGGAAACCACATAGCACTTAGTTTGATGAATGTTTTAGATAAGAAGGAGAGATATTAGAAGAGAGAGGATACTGGAAATAAATGCAATTTTCTGTATTAATGTATCATTTTGTTTTTGATCAGTAAAGACTATGATCTTACCATAAAGTAATGTTTTGCTTGATTACAAAAATAACATACAAAAAATGTAATATATGCTCATTGAAGAAAATATTTTAAATATAGACATGAATGAAATAATAATAATCACCCATAACTCTATCACCTAGAGGTAACCACTGTTGATATTTTGGATTATAGACTTCTCATTTTTTTTTCTATGTTTCTATATAATCTTATATTTTCACAAAAGTGGATTTATATTATCAATATTATTCTGTAGTTTACTTTTTTCACTAAATATATCATGAATGTTAAGTATTCTACAATTGTGTGTCCAGGTTGGCTGTTTACCTAGTCACCCACTTGACTCCAGTCTAAGCAATGTGACTCTTTTTTTGGGGGGGCAGTGGGGAGGTGGTGAGGCAGATTGGCCCTGAGCCAACATCTGTTGCCAGTCTTCCTCCTTTTGCTTGAGGAAGATTGTTGCTGAGCTAACATCTGTGCCAGTCTTCCTCTATTTTGCATGTGGGATGCTGCCACAGCATGGCTTGATGAGCAGTGTGTAGGTGGTGCCCAGGATCTGAACCCGTGAACCCCAGGCCACCAAAGTAGAGCATGCAAACCTAACCACTATGCTGCCGGGCCGGCCCCCAATGTGACTCTTTATTTGAATATATCTCTAAATACAGAAGACTTACAAACACTGAAGGAGAGAATACAGAAACAACCCGGTTTGAATTTAGAGGATAGAAATGTTGTAGCCGATTTCAGGATCAAACTGAAGCAATGCTAGTCAAGGCCCAAAGACTTTGCTCTGCGGGTCAATATAAAGCTCTGTTTTAAACATAACCTCCCTCAAAAAATGTAAGTAAAAAAGAACGTTATTTGACAGAATGTGTATTTAAATAACCAAAGCAAACTAATTTATTATCTGCTTCTCAAACTGTAGTTAACAGAATACATTTTTATACTTTCATAAAGAAACATTACAGCCCTCAGTGTCTTTATCCAGATGATAAGGATACAGATATTTAAAACCACCAAGGTTGCCATTAGGATTGAATACAAATAATTCATGGTCAAATGTTTCTGAAAAACACAAATAAGAAAGCATTTCTGCAAAGGAAAAAAAGAGAAAGAGACGTCATAGCTATCCCTTGAAATAAAAGGAGAAAGGAAAACTCTCATATAACTATAAAATATCTATTTATTGAAAGCTTATTAAAGTATGGGGATTTTAGAAATAAATATATCAAAATGTTAATTATAGTAATCATTTGTTAGGAGGATTACAGCTCATTTTTTTCTTATTATCTCTATTCTCTAAAATGAACACATATACTTGTGACAGAATAAAAAGTTCTTTTTTTGATGAAGATTTTTAGTAGATGGTACCTAATGCTCAAAAACCAAACAACTAGCCACAGGAGTGTCTGATGATTGCTAAATTCTACCTAGCAACTTGATTGCAGAAATTTGGTAATTGGGAGCAACTCACCTGTTCTAGAAAAGCCAACTGAGAACTTTCACACACGTGCCTGACTGAGTCAGGAACTACCATAGCTGCGTGGAGATGGCCAGTTAGGGAGTTTCAAAATTGCAAGTCTAATTCACGAACAGAGACATAGTCTCTCAAATGTCCTGAAAAAGTGTGGGTGTGGAGATAGGAGCATTAACTGAGCAGAGGCAGCAACAGTATCATAGGACCCATTCCTAGTCACCTTCGAGGACTCTATACCTGCCTTTTTCAAGCAACATACGTTCCCAAGTAGCCAACACCAATCTCTGGAATTGCTTGGCGGGTGCTGTATCCCCAAAGACACATGGTTTCATTTCCATAAGAGGATCTAAGTTTAAATTGCAAGCTCCCAAACAGTCATTTACAAAAATAATTTTCCTCAAGCCACCACTCCAGGATATCCTTGCTAGACATCTAAGACATGGCTCCTTCCCTGCATGTGCTCATCAGAACTTCAGGGATCCTAGAGCAGAAACCACACCCAGGCCACCATGGGGGACTGGAACTGGCCACCCCAAGATATGTCTCTTTGGCATGAGGATTATTTTGGGCCAGTTACTTTTAAAAACTGCAGACAGGAAAGAAACTCTGAAAAGCAGAATTTACTTACCCTTTGTTAAGAGACATTTACATTTGTAAGGGAAATCTCCATCTGTAAAGGTGTCTCCCTCTCTGTACCAGGAAGAAGGGGGGATGACCTTATCTCTAGAAACTCTTATCAATGTGAAAGGCAAGGACTTAAATCTGTATAGTAACCTTACCCTTGTTTACTGTACTTTTTGGTAACCTCCCATGATCGACTCCCCTCATCCCCAACATCCTCCTTTGTCTTTACCTGAGGGTGGTATTTAAGGAGAGAACTTCCACCATTTTGGCAAATTGCTCAGGTTGCCTGAGCCTCTCCCATGTATACATGTTATAAAGCTTTGTTTAGTTTTCTCCTGCTATTCTGTCTCATGTGAATTTAATTCGTTCTCCAGCCAGAAGGACCCAGAGCGGGTAGAGGAAATATCTTCCTCCCCTATACCACCATGTTCTTGAGAGCTCACCAACAGGTAAACACATGTGTGGCTCAGAACTCATATTTTTTATTTTTTGGAGAATTCTGGTTAAGGTATTCTGTGACTGAACTAAATTTTAACATATTCATGTTAAATAAATGATCTGGCTACCTAATTCATAACACAATTTCCTATGAAAGATAAAAATCAAGAACTAAAGAGCATTTCCCGGAAAAAGAATAGGCACAATGTCATCACATTTATTCTGTCTGCCTGTCTTTCTTTTACACACAAACATACACACAGCTTGGTTCATATCCCCCAAACTGCCAAGGAACCTCAGTTTGTGGTGTAACTTTTTTTGGTCAGAGATACTGTGTGTTAAGTCACAATCTACCTCAAAATCACAAAGTATACCATCTTGAGAGACATAAATAATGGGCAATGGCCATCTGGGGTAGGTGGGCAGGGATTGTAAAACAGTTCCATTTTCATATTATATATTTCTTATAACATTTTAAAATGTTTAATGAGCTGTATTTCTACCTTTGTAAGCAGAAAGCACAACAGAGAAAATTTAAAAACAAAAAGCATCATACTTACTGTGAGCAACTTGAAGCTCTCCCACTAAGATCAAGTACAAGGCAAGGATGTCTCCTCTCACCACACCTTTTCAACATCATACTGGAAGTTCTAGCTAAGGCAATAAGACAAGAAAACGAAGTAAAAGGTATACGGATTGAGAAGGAAGAAATAAAACTGTCTTTGTTCACAGATGCCATGATAATCTATGTAGAAAGACCTAAAGAACGGACAAAAGAACTCTTGTAACTAATAAGCAGTGCTAGCAGGATTAGTGTAGGATACAAGGTTAATATAGAAAAAGCAGCATGCATATCCTTTAGCAGTGGATCATGTATTACCATCATTAGCTTCATGCCAGACTTTCTTGTGATAGTCCTGCCTACCTTTGAAAATCCCTAATGTAATCTTCAAGCAGCTGTGAGAGTCCCTGAGAAGACTTGGCAGCTCCTGACCAATCCTCTGAATAGGCAGGAAATTGTGCGGATATAAATCTTGGAAAAAGTAAAAGCCCCCTGGGCTTCCTGTTCTTGTGACTCACTCCATTGAGCCTGTAGGCACTGTCTTCCACCTGTCAGAATGTAGTTTCCCCTTCAGGTCCGTGCGCACCACCACCCCCAATCGCTCACCTCCACATCTTTTGTTTATACTTGATTCCTCAGGCCTCTCAGAAGAGGGCTAATGGCCACAGGGGTTTAATCTAGTATTGACTGATGGCAACAACAAACCTCAGGCTTGGTGAAAGAAGTGTGTTAGAACCCCACCATTGGGCAGAGCCCTCAAAGTGTGTGGAGGAAGAATGTTGGAGGTGATGTGGTGACCTTTTGTGGTCTTGGTATGCAGATCGTTTAGCACAGTGCATATTGCCAGGGAGCCAAGAACCCATTTTCCATGATGCCCAAAAGAATAACACTCTATTCAAGGAGGCCTTGCCATGCATGCAGCTCTGTGCTGGGCATGTTGGGATGCAACAGAGGGAAAATTCATGACCCCTGCTCTTGAAAAGCCCAAAATATAGTTAACATCTGAGGCTTCTGATTGTTGTAAAGGGGCAAGGTAATATTGTTCCTTTTCTCTCTCACTTTCTGTGTGTATGTGTGTGTGTGTGTGTGCACATGTGCGTAAGGTACTGATTCCTGCTAACCACCAGTCAGCTTACAGACACAGTTCCTTAAAGACATTCTTCATTTCTTCACCAAGTCAAGTACTGCTGCTCGAGCTCTCATTTTCCTTTGGCCTTTCTGGCTTTCTGGCTTTGGCACTGTCCTCCTACCCTCCAGCCACACTTCCTGTCTCTGTGGGGACATTTGAGTGGGTGGTAAGCATTATAATGCTCTGGTCGGCTGTCTACCAGGGTTGCTTCCACAAGACTCAGCTTATTCAAGTTGCTTCAAAAATCCTCTCCACTATCCTTACTCTGTATTCCTTCCATGCATCGCTTCAGGGTCAACCACTGCTAGAATATTGGCCCCTGAGGGGTTCCTGCTTCTTTCCCAGCCAAGCACACTCTAGAAAGGAAGCCCTAATTGTTCTGACAAAATGTCCTGTTCATCCAGAATGAACTCTTGGTGGGGTCCTGGGAACTCACGCAAACAGCCAACCCAATTGCTGCCAGCCAATTCCAGGAAGATCCTTGAGGTAAGAGCCTGCTGGTTTCTCTGCCTCTTCTCCACCTTATGTTAACTGGTGTCCTACTAACAGCTTATAATACCCCCATTCTTCTGCTGACACCATTTCAACAGACTTAAACAGCTTCTTCCTTAGACTAGCATTTGTGGGTTTAAGATATTCCCTCCCAGACCAAAGGGCTACCTGCCAACAGTCCTTCTGGCCTGTTTAAATTCCTAGAATCTCTAGGATGGCCAGCATAATTACGAACCCCAGAGCACTAATAAGGACAACGAAAAGTGGACGTGGAGACTGGTAGGGGACAAATTATCCAACAAAGAACAACAACAACAAAAGAAACCTCAAGGGGCCGGCCCGGTGGCGCAGCGGTTAAGTTCGCACGTTCCGCTTCTCCGTGGCCCAGGGTTCGCTGGTTCGGATCCTGGGTACGGACATGGCACTGCTTGGCAGCCATGCTGTGGTAGGCGCCCCACATATAAAGTAGAGGAAGACGGGCACGGATGTTAGCTCAGAGCCAGGCTTCCTCAGCAAAAAGAGGAGGACTGGCAGTAGTTAGCTGAGGGCTAATTTTCCACAAAAAAAAAAAAAAAAAAAAACAGAAAAAAGAAACCTCAAAGTCTGCATGTCAACTAAACAGAAAACTTTGTGAAACTGAGTCTTACAATTTTACATAATTTAATAAAGCACAATTACATTTTCAACAAGATAAAATAATTTTCATTTATAGGTGTAGATAATATGCCAGACATAATCACATTTACATAAATATTTTTAATAATAAAATATTAAAAACAAGCTGATAGGCAGCAAGCTGATGGGAAAAAGGATATGCCCATCCAGTGACTCAAACCGAAATGAATTTCATGAAAAGAAAGGCAAGATAGTGCATTGATTAGAAGCACAGCCTGGAATCACTCAGATTCCATGCTTGATGCCAAAACAGTATTAAACTTGCAGGTAATGCCTCTGAGAGAAAATGGGAGGGAGCCAGGAGAGGCTGGGAGAGCCATCAGGCTGTGAGGCAGCCCTCACCAGGAGTGAAGAAGAGAGGGAAGGAAGGACGGTTAGGGGGAAGCATGCTAGACTGCAGTACACTCTAAGGAAAGTTCAGCAAGGCAGTTGGGAAGCACTCAAACCCTCAGGATAGTTCCACGTCTCCAAAGAACCAGCCTGCCTTGATATTCCTGCCGCACCCTGCCACCGGCTGGGAGCAGCCTGTGGGCAGCATGGCCTCAGCTCAGACACATCAATGGACTTCAGAACGCAGCAGGGTCCCTCAGCCAACTGCTTCCTGAGGTTGGAAGGATATCTGAGAGGCTTATCTCACAGCCCCACACTTAGTTTTCTTTTCAATAAAACAAGACAAAATCCGTGCCCACCAACCTCTTAGGGCAGTTGTATAGCTCTGAGGAGGCATTGTTTATGAACGCTTTGTAAATGGTAAAGTATGGAATATCTAAACCACTATTTACACAGGACTATGCCCCAGCCTGAGGTGTAGTTCTTCACACTCTCTCTGCCTCCTTTAATGCAAGACTGCAGCAGTAGGGTCTCCAGACCGCCAGTCTGTCTCAGAACCCCTCATTCTTCTAGATTACCCAACCTAGTTACTTCCTCAGCCCAGGCCTGTCTGGAAAGCAAGAAGGAAAAATGCAGTCCTTTGGCTCATAGCTAAAAACGTCCTCAAATAGACAGAGCCAGCTGGCTGCTGATGGGTCAGTCCAGCTCCACGATGCCCTACTTCATGAAGCTGGACATTGACTGCTTTGCTAACCAAGAGCCATGCACAGCAAGTGCTACCGAACCCAGGTTCGTTTTTGCCCGTTGCCCAGAAAGGCAAACACTGAGATGACGACACTGCAGTAGAGAGAGGGTTTAGTCACAAGGAGCCAAGTGAGGAAGTGAGAGAATGAGTCTCAAATCCACTTCCCTGAAAATGGGGACTGAGGGATATTCATGGCGTAGGGGGGCAAGGTGGTCTGAAATGTGGAGATAGGTGATTGGAGGTGAGGAAAGGTGAGGTAATTGGTGATCTGTGCAAGCAAGTGTAGTCAGACTTCTTGGCTCTTCACAGGATGCAAGTAAACAAAATGGTGGCATTAGCGTGACCTGAGGGTAGAGTGTTTGTTGCTTATCAGACATCTGCATAGACCCAGTTGATGGGTTGGTGCTCTCAATGGGCGTGAAGTGGACACGGGGTTCTAATTCCTGAAAAACAGCTCAAATACCCATTACCATGGTGACCCAGGCTCCAGGGAGATGTTATCTTAGGAACCTAGTGAGAGTCAGACAGCATATTGCCTAAACAGCACAGTGAACAATGGGTGGGTAAACAGCTAAAAGCTATAATCAGTAATTGCAAAAAGGAAAGAAACTTTAGTTCCTAGCCACTTAATCATCAGTGGCTAACTGTTTGCCAGTTTCATAAGTTCTGCAATTCAACACTTATTATACTACTTGGAAAAGAGGCAGACTGTTAGACTTGCAGAGCTCTATGTCTGTTATTTTATTTTTGAACAGGGAATACATCCGTATGATCTGATATTCAAAACTTGCAAGACAAAATTCAGTGAAAAGTCTCCCTTCCATTCTGGTCCTCCAGACACAAAGTTCCCCTTCCTTGGAGGCAACCAAAGTTTGTGTTTTCTTGTCTTTCCTTCCAGAGATATTTTGTGTATATTTATGCTTATAAAATAATTTCTAAAAATGCTAAGAGGAAGTCCCTCAGAGAGCACCCATCATTTAGACTAGGCTAATGTTATTTAGACACATGTACTATGTACTAATTTATCTCATTTCTACCTAAAGAAACCTCAGAGGTAGGAAACAATTTTTTCAACATTTTATTATGAAGATTTTCAAACACAAAGGGAAGTTGAAAGAATTGTTCGGTGTAAACCCATACACCCACCACCTAAATTCTACAATTAATAGTTTGCTATATTTGCTTTAGTTATTATTCCCATTTTATTGCTGGGGAAATTAAGTCAGATGGTTTAGGTAGTTTAATTAAAGTCACTCAGCTGACACCGTGTGTTGGAGCTTTTTCCAACTCATCATACTACTTTGCTAGGGGATAAAGGTGGTAATGGTTTGCTGCAAAAACCTCGTATGCTATCTTGTCTCTCATTTATCCCTTTCCTATTCTAGCACTTCAAGCAAGGTCCAAAGAGATTAAAGTTCCCTGGGAAGAGTTTAAATCAAGTTTCTTGTGTCTGAGTATGGTCTGCAGATAAGCCCAGAGAACACAAGTTCTCTTTTTCACTTATAATTTCCCTGCCCTTTGGCCCCATCATCCCACGTGGTGCTCTCTCTCCCACAGACTTTAACTTCCCTTAGCTGACGTCCTCCTTCTGAGAGACAGCCCAGCAGACCCATCCATCACCTTTATCTCAACAGCCTACGTGGACAACAACTTTGCTACTCACAGTGAGGTTCACAAACCAGTCGGATGACGTCATAAATGTCCAATCTCAGGCCCACTCAGACCCACTGAATGAAAATCTGCACTTGAACAGATCCCCAGGTGATTTCCTATGCACATGCCAGACCACTACCCTCTCACTTCACCCATGGTTAAAAAGGAAGCCAATGGAATTTGCTGCATAAATCCTGGGTGAAAAAAAATATTAATGACATTTATCTTAAGAACTGCCTTTTCCTTTTTTTTAAAATCTCCTTTTCCTCTTCACTTCCCTTCTTCAGAACCAATAATACCACTTGTTGAGCCCTACTCTGTACCAGAGACAGTATTTCTACCCCTCAGAACATTTCAAAAGATACTTTTATTCGTTTTTTTTTTTTTAGGAAGATTAGCCCTGAGCTAACATCTGCTGCCAATCCTCCTCTTTTTGCTGAGGAAGACTGGCCCTGAGCTAACATCCGTGTCCATCTTCCTCCACTTTATATGTGGGACGGCTACCGCAGCATGGCTTGCCAAGTGGTGCCATGTCCACACCTGGGATCTGAACTGGTGAACCCCGGGCCACCGAAGCAGGATGTGCGCACTGAGCTGCTGCGCCACCAGGCCAGCCCCAGATACTTTTATTCTTAACATGCAGGTGAAGCTCAGAAGGTTAGAAATCCACCCAAAGGTAAACAGCTGTAAATTTTAAGCACAGGTGTGTCCCTTTCCAAAGTCTGCTGCTTTCTTCCCACCGCAGGACACTGTGTCTCCAAACCCCGGCAGCAGCCTCAGCCTACACCTTGTCCTCCTGGGTCAGACGCCTTACGTATGCCTGCCACCCAAGGCTTCTGGACTTGTCTCCCCCTCCCGGTTCCTTTCTCATGTCCCCTTCACTGCTCGCTTACCTGGATCTTGTTCTCTCAGCTTCCAAGCACCAGGTACTCTTACCATCTAAGAACAATGGGAAACACCTGTGCATTGTAACTGTGGTCCTCTCCAGGCAGTGGGGGAGGAAGAATTGAGAAGATGGCATGCAGGTCCAGAAGGGTTTGGGCAGGTAGGATGCACTCTGCCAAGGCATGCCCTGTTTCAATCCAAATAAAGAGCTCAAACAGCTGCTATGGATGTGGTACTAAGCTGTGCCCATGCTGGGTAGAAGGATCTGTAAAATGTGACGCCTGCTCTTAAGGAACATTAATTAATCCAGCAGGGGAGCTGGGACCTGGAGACACAGAAGCCCCATGAACAAAGTACACAGGAGCATAGAGGAGACTGCTTCTGGGTGGTGAAATTATAGATGCTTCCACACGGCAAGTAGCATTTGAGGATTGCCAAGCGCAAGGGTGGAGTGGGAGGGAGAGGGCATCTAGGCAAGGGGAGAACACGCAGAAAGACAGAAGGAAAAGCGTCTTTGGGGAGTGTCCTACATAGAGCCCATGTGGCTGATCTCGAAGGTATGTTAGAGGCCTGCAGGGCGAGATTAGGAGGTAGGTTGGGAATGACACATGGAAATCTCTGGTTTGAGGAATGATACAGTCAGAAGTGGGCAATTATGTTACTTTGGCAGAGAAGATGGATCCAAGCAGATAGTGACTAGATTGAGGGTGGTGACAGATTCATACCTAGAATGAACCTCAGATAACATGTAAACAAGTGACTTTCAAACCTTTGGGCATGAAACCTTTTGTGCAGATGATCCCTCACTCAGCTCTGTGAAAAAAAAAAAAAAAAGGATCAAAGTTAAATTGCTCCAATGCAGTGAGTAGGAGGAAGGTACTCAGTTCCTCCCTCCCTCTCATTCCCTTCTTTCTCTCCAAGTGGATTCTGAAGGGGCTTCCTGCTTGACAATCAGTGATGAACAGTGATCAGCAAACTAGAAGCAAATCCTGCTTGCCTCTTGTTTTTGAAAATAAAATCCTGTTGGAACACAGCCATGCCCATTCGATTACGAATTGTCTGTGGCTGCTTTCATATTACAATGACAGAGTTGAATTGGGACAGGGACTATCTGGCCCTTTACAGGAAAGGTTTGCCAACTCCTCATCTAGAGCCTTGCTACTCAAAGTATGGTCCTTAGTCCAGCTGCATGGGCCTGCACACATTACCCTATCGACACAGAGCTCAGGGTGGGGAAGGTGGATTCAGGAGTCACTACCTTGGAGGGGATAATTGGAGTTAGGAGTTGTGTGACATGATTAAGGGTCAAGGGAGAGACTCCAGAAAGAAAAGAAAGGATGGTTCTGAGAAAACTTTGAGGAATATCTAGATTTAGGGAGCAGACTGAAAGAGTCAGGAGAAATCACTGGGAAAAGTACCAGTTCTCATTGGTACCAGTAAATCATGACACATTGAAGGACTTTCTACAGCTGTTGATGAAAAATCTGAAATATCCCTCTCTCCTCCAAATGCCTTGAAAAGTTCACATTTTAGGAACCCAGGACAGATGATCCAGGATATATATCCTCGTGCTTCCTCCTGTATACAGCGTCCGTACATACAACTTTCTTTACCGTCTCCAAAGCAGTGTTTTTGAGGCCATTAGTATTTATTCTTAAAATGTAAACTCTTTTCTAAGAAGAAATGCACACAATACTGTGTTTTTCAGGTGTCTAGAAGCATACGGTAAATTCCTTCTCTTATTTAAAGGCATATCCTACTTTTTAAGTTGATAGACATGGCACCACTTGGCAAGCCATGCTGTGGTAGGTGTCCCACGTATAAAGTAGAGGATGATGGGCATGGATGGTAGCTCAGGGCCAGCCTTCCTCAGCAAAAAGAGGAGGATTGGCAGGAGTTAGCCCAGGGCTAATCTTCCTTAAAAAAAAAGAAAGAAATAATTTTATCTGAGCACACCTCTGAAATTGCTTTTATCTACTTACTTTACCTCTTGACTGAAAGAGTTCTTTGGCTTTTTTGTGAGACCAGATTTCTAAGATAAAAAATAAAATCTGTTTTACTCCGTATATCTTCTTTTCACTCTGTGTATCTTGAAAAAGGCCTACAGAAGTTTGTTTTTAACAATCATCCGTTACTTTTAAGATACAGCATTCTGATTGCTGAGGTTTTCCTCAAAGCAATTTTCTAACCCATATGTTTTACTAATGGCTTCCTTTTTTTTTTTAAGATTTTATTTTTCCTTTTTCTCCCCAAAGCCTCCGGGTACTTAGTTGTATACTTTTAGTTGTGGGTCCTTCTAGTTGTGGCATGCGGGATGCTGCCTCAGCGTGGCCTGATGAGCAGTGCCATGTCCGCGCCTAGGATTTGAACTAGTGGAACTCTGGGATGCCGAAGCGGAGTGTGCGAACTTAACCACTCAGGCATGTGGCCAGCCCCAATGGCTTCCTTTTTTTCTTTCTCTACTGCAAGCCTGAGTTACTGACTAAGTGTTGAATATTCCAAAGATAAAGCAATAACAGATATTCTCCAAGATGATGTTATCAGTGTTATCCTACTGTGCTCATAAGAATAGTTTCCTAATAGTATATACACTTTATTTGAACTCCATTGACCTGTACCAATGATCTTTCTGGATCAATACTGTCCAATAGAACTTTCTACAATGATAGAAATGTTCTATAGCTGTGCTAACCATACACTAGCCACATGAGGCCATTGAGCACTTGAAATGTGGATAATGTGACTGAGGAATGGAAGTTTCAATTTTATTTTTAGTTAATTTAAATTTATATAGGCACATGTGGCTATGGTTACCATATTGGACAGTGCCATTCTAGAGTCTTTCAGCCACACCTGAAAGATATAACTTCAGTTTTTAAACTGAAGAGAGTAGCATCACCTGTTATTTTGACTTACCTCATAAACAAATGATTTAGCAAATGTTGCCTAGCAGTTCTTTCATTCATAAGAAAGAGGCTATTCCAGGCATTTTGAATGAACACCAGGTACGGGCCAGGTACTTTAGCAGAAACTGCAGAGGCATACAGAAATGAAATAGATGCAGTGTCAGTCATCAATCTCAAGGAGCCTATGACCTATTGGAGGAGAAAAGATTGTAAACAACCAAATGCACATTGAAGATGTAATGTGATCTAAACAGAGAATCATGCCTTGAGGACATAGCTGAAGATAGCAGCTCATTCAAACTGGGGGTGAGGCGGGAGGTGGTCACAAGGAAGCTCTTATAAAGGAGGTGGTTTTGGAGCAGGGCCTTTAAGAACAAGTGAAGAATAGGGAAGAGAACCACGAGACTGGGACAGAGGCTACATGTTGGAAGATGGTGGGAGATGAGGCTAGAAAAGTAGATCTGGGAGGTCCTTGACAAGCATGCTAAGGGGCCCAGCTGGAACAAAGGTGAGCCACTGCATTTGTGGAATGGAGTGAAATGAAGAGTATGTGTGAGGGAGTGGCAGACAGAGGCAGAGATCAGATCAGCAAGGCTTGGAGTGATAAGCTCAGGAGTTTAATTTATTCTGAAAGTGAGGTTGGGGAGTCCTTGGAGGAGTTTACACTGGGTTTATGTGGTCTCTGGCAGCAGTGTGGAGGATGGATTGGAGAGAGATCAATGGAGGATTCAAGAAATATTCAGGAAGGACCGCTCTTTTGAAAAGAAGAAAGGCTAGTTTTGTTTGGCTTCTGTGGAAACCCTGAAGTCTCAAATCTCTAGGAAGCCAGGCGTGGGAAAACAAGTGTTCTTCAGCTAGTCAACACCTACCTCACATGGAGGGTCATGGGTGATTCTTGAACCCTTCCTAATCACACACCTATCCCAAGATGTGGATTGACTTTCCAAACCAGCCTTTTGGCCTCTACAAAAGAGACAATGACACTCACTGATACGTTCTTAACTCTTACAGAGCCATTGGTAATATTACCTTTTCCCAGAGTATCATGACTTTTTGGTACATCATTAAATTGTATTACTGTGTTCTGACAGCTGGCTCCCCAACTCCGCTTTGCCAGTGTTTGGCTAAGATGGTAGAGGGTAGAGGTGGTGACGGGTAGGACAGAAAAACAAGAAGGACAGGTAGGAAATGGCAGTAGCAGTAAGATAGATGGAGGACATGTGTCCTAACAAGTTCATGGCATAATGTTTAATAGTATGGGCTCCCAAGCCACCTTCAGGGAGTCCAAATCCCAGTTTCGCTAACAGCGATCTGGTATTACCTTAAGCAAATTACTTAACCTCTCTGTTCAGTTTCCTCACTTATAAAATGGGGATAATAATAATAGAACCCACCTGTTGTGAGTGTTACCTAAAGGGCTTACAACACCACCTAGCATGTAGTAAGGGCTCAATAAGTATTAATTATTACTATTACCAGAGGATGAAAAAGGTAAGTGCTGTTTTCTATGGCTGAGATTGGAAGAGTGGTTTTAACTTTAAATGTATGTGTTAATAATGTTTATGAAGTATTTAGAGATCTCAAATATCAACAGATTAAAAAGAATTATTAGGTCCATCTCCAGTACTATTAATAATTTCAGGGAATCAGATATCTAGGTGAAAGTTCACAGAGGAGTACATGTCTTTTCAACACAAACTAGGCCAAAGTTCAAAGCTAGATAGAGTTGCCAAATTATTCACTTATTACGAGACCAGTAAACCTTTTAGCACCACAAAGTAGATGTAAGATTTGAAAGGAAATGATTCAAATCCAGAACAAAGTTCATCCTATGCACAATGAAAAGTTGTGCAAGACAAAAATGATGAAGGTTAACTGTCACGTATGATGAGGTGATACATTGCTCAAGATACTGGCGTGCAATCAGTCTTTGCCAGAGTCAGATCATCAGCTGACTTTAGGAAAGGTTTTCCATTTGCCGTAGACACTCACCCTCTAGGTTACTTCCCAAAGTGCATATTCATTAAACCAATAAGCAAAGGAAACCTTTCTGAAGTGCTCTCAGTTTCCCCTTTTCTGGACTCTGTCATCAGGGTCATGCCAGTGTGGACGAGGTTCCCAGAAAAGATCCCCTGAAGAGACTGAGTATTTATGACCTTAAGAGGTGTTCAGGAGTGGCTATACCTGGGGCTGGGAGCTGAGTGTCACAGGGGTAAAGGCATAAAGTATTCTCATAAAATTGAGGGGAGCCAAGAAGAATCATCCTGTCAAATCAATCAACAACATATGGGGAGGCGGTGCGGTGTGGAAATTAAGTAGCTTTAAGGTCAGGCAGATCTTGGTTATAATACCAGCTTTCATCTTTGCAAATGGCATATGTACAAGTAATTCACTGCAGCCCTAATGTTTATAACAACAAGTGACTAGAAATATGCTAAGTGTTCACCGACAGGGGACTAATTAAACAAATTATGGTCTTACTGTGTGGAAAGTTATCCAAGTGGAAATCAGTACAGAGCAGTGTATAAGCTATGTGACCCTCTGTGAAAAAAAGAAAGTATTTTCTATTTTATAGCTGCTTATTTAGGGAACAAAATATCTCTGGAAGAATATTCCAGAAACTAGTAAGACTGGTTGCCTGTGGGAGGGGAAGTGGATGGCTGAGAAAAAAGGTTGAAGAGAAACTTGTGACTCTGTCACCTCTTCAAAAATTAAAACAATAGTTTTTAAGGAAAAGTAAGGAGCTAGATCTGGAGAAAATTTACAAAGAGAAAAAGAAGAATCTCAGTTCTCTTTTTTCCTAATTAGGCAAGCTTGAACAAGTTCTTTAACTTCTATAGAGCTCAGTGTCCCCATGTATAAATGGGAATAAAAATAGAACCTGTCACCTAGGTTTGTGTAAGGATTAAATGATTAATTAACATTATTATATTTGTTGGCATTCGGATCATGAAGGCACTATTAAGAAGCATGCCCCTAAGGAGCTCACAGATATATACATACATCCCCCCTTAGTAATCAGTAACTCCATTCTTCCAGTACTTCAGCCCAAAAATCTTGCAGTCATCCTTGAATCCTCTCCTCCTCTTACACCTCACATTTAAACTATTAACAAAATCTGTTGGCATTATCTCCAGAATATTTCCAGACACTTTCTCACCTCTTCCTTCTATACCTCCCTGGTCCAAACTCTCATCTTCTTTTGCCTGGCCTTCTACAGTGGTCTCTGAACTAGTCCCTTACAGAACCCGCACCCCCACACCCCGCTATTCTATTCTCAACACAGCACAGTGTAATCCTCTGCTCATAACCCTTCAAAGATGGCTCAACACACTCATAGTAAAGTCCAAAGCCCTTAAGACGTGATCTGGCCCCACTGCTTCTTTGATCTCAGTTCCTACTCCTCTCCTCCTTACTGTGTTTGGATGACACACTGGCCTCCTTGCCATCCCACAGGCAGGCCAAGCTAGGAGACTATAACAAATATCTCAAAAAATGAGAACTCAAGCCAAAAAACATTTTCTTAGAATATGAAATTTGTACAACACGAAACACTTACTCAAATGATTGATATAGAATTCTGCAACTAATAATTAGAGAAAAACCATACTTTTCAAGCACCTGAGGGTTATTTAATAAAACTGACAACGTAGTAAGCCAAAAAGGTGTACAAAAATAAAAAATCAATATATAAACCAGATCCTCAGATCACAACATAATAAAATGAAAAATCAATAACAAAAAGATAATTTAAAAATGCAAACCACTCATCCTTATATGGCCTTTTGATTTTCAGAGAAGGCACGAAAGCAATCCAATGAGTAAAGTCAAGTCATTTCAGTAAAGTATGCTGAGGGGCCAGCCCGGTGGTGCAGAGTTAAGTTCGCACTTTCCACTTCAGCGGCCCAGGGTTCGCCAGTTTGCATCCCAGGTGCAGACCCAGCACCGCTTGGCAAGCCATGCTGTGGCAGGCATCCCACATAGAAAGTAGAGGAAGATGGGCATGGATGTTAGCTCAGGGCAAGTCTTCCTCAGCAAAAAGAGGAGGATTGGTGGCAGATAGCTCAGGGCTAATCTTCCTTAAAAAAATAAAATAAATTATGCCGAAATAACTAAATTTCACATGGAAAAAAATGAATCCTAACCCTTAGCTCACAACATGCACAAAAATTATTTTGAGATGGATCACAAACCTAAATGTGAAAGCTAAAAGCATAAAGCTTTTAGAGGAAAACATATCAAAATGTCTGCATGACTTGGAATTAGACAAAGTTTTCTTAGATAGGACACAGCAAACAATGGCCACAAAGGAAAAACTGATAAAGCAGACTTCATCATAATTAAAGACTTCTGGTCATCAAACGTCACCCTTAAGGAAATGAAGAGGCAAGCTACACAATGGGCAAAGTATTAACAAAGGCTATATCAGGTAAAGGTCTTTTTTTCTTTTAAGATTGGCACCTGAGCTAACAACTGTTGCCAATCTTTTTTTTCTTCTGCTTTTTCTCCCCCAAACCCCCCCCCCCCCCCAGTACATAGCTGTATATTTTAGTTGTGGATCCTTCTAGTTGTGGCATGTGAGATGCCGCCTCAGCGTGGCCTGATGAGCGGTGCCATGTCCCCACCCAGGATCCGAACCAGCGAAACCCTTGGCCGCTGAAGCGGAGTGCGTGAACTTAACCTCTCAGCCACGGGGCTGGCCCCAGATAAAAGTCTTGTATCCAGAATATTTAAGGAATTCCTACACTCAATAATAAAAAAGACAAAAACTTATTTAAAAAATGGGCAAAAGATCTGAATAGACACTTCACCAAAGAAGATAAGTGAGTGGCCAGTAGCACAGGAAAAGATGCTCAACATCATTAGTGTTCAGGGAACTGCAACCTCAAATCCAATGAGATACCACCACACACCCACTAGAAAAAGCTAAAATTTAAAAATTGGTGAGGATATGAACACCAAAAACTCATAAATCGTTGGTGGTAATGAGAGCTTAAAAGTATTTTAAGAAAACCTGTTTGTGACTTCCCTCTGAATTTTCTTCACATTGATCAACATACACAGAAGGCAGGCAAAGAGGAAAAGGGGGATGTCACAGAAAAAGGAGAAAAAGCCTTCCAAGGATGGAGTGATGAAACAGAGAAAAATGATGAAAGCAGAGTAAATAATAAAGGAAAGGAGTAGGAGAGGCAAAATGTGAGCTACAAGAAGAAAGGCAGTTAGGAGGAGGGGAACACAAGCCAGAGGAAAGCTTAAACGTGATGTATAAAGTGCCTACACAGGATAGTGCCTGGCACACAGGACACATAGTATCCAAATATATTTATTAACTATAAATCAGGAGGAAAATTAAATGAAAGGCCAGGTATTCGGTAACCGTTTATTAAACAAATGTCTAGCTGCTCTGGTGACGTATGAAACAAATTGGTTGCAAGTATTCCGTGCAAAATTAGCATCGAATTTTTCTTTTCATAATTCTAATTTTATTTTAGCCCGCTATGGTTTTAGGTCTATTTAGGTCTATTGTTGAGGCAGCAACATTCAGGATGTAACTGGGTTTCTCATTTTCTGGCAACAATCATGTGAAAGGCAAACGAGAGACTTTTACTGAAGGACTATCTTTTTTTTTTTTTTAAGATTTTATTTTTCCTTTTTGTCCCCAAAGCCCCTGGTATATAGTTATGTATTTTGAGTCGTGGGTCCTTCTAGTTGTGGCATGTGGGATGCCGCCTCAGCATGACCTAATGAGCGGTGCCATGTCCACGCCCAGGATTCGAACCAGGGAAACCCTGGGCTGCCGAAGCGGAGTGCATGAACTTAAACCACTGGGCCACGGGGCTGGCCCCTGAAGGACTTTCTTAATCTGTGAAATGAGAACAAATATTAGGTAATCCACTTGTGGCTAAATAAAAACTGCAATGCTAAAATTCAGTCTTCACCTGATGAAACCAAAGTTCACCATGAAACCATGGTTGCATTCAAGCTTCTGTACTGAAATGTGGCATTAGGATGGAACACATACTTTGTAGGAAAATCTCCGAGTATGCCTCAGTTTCCCTGTGCAGGTTGTAAAAGGCAAAACAATTAAAAATTATTTTAAAGCACTCCTCAAGTCTAATAGCAGCATTCTGAAGAAGGAAGGGGGTTGGAGGTGATGAATATTAGGACATTTTTTCCCTAAGAGGAAAAAGAAATATGTCAGAGGATGCTAATTTAAGGATCAAAAAGACACCTACTGGGGCGGCCTGGTGGTGTAACGGTTGAGTTCGCGTGCTCCACTTTGGTGGCCTGGGGTTTGCAGGTTCCGAATGGGCACGGACCTAGCACCGCTCATCAAGACACACTGTGGCAGCATCCCACATAAAATGGAGGAAGATTGTCATAGATGTTAGCTCAGGGCCAATCTTCCTCACACACACACACACACACACACACACACAAGATACCTATTGTGGGGTGGTGGGGACTCCCCACAGGTCTTTGGCAGACTAAGTGCACCTTTGATCACCCACCTGCCAGCTATCCTACTTAGCACCACCCCTCTTCCCTCAGGGCAACATTCCCCTACTCAAGTCTGCCAAAAATGCATTCATGCTACTATTAGTCTTCCTCATCCCAAATCTCATCAGTTTATTAAGCAAGGACCTGTTAATCATTGACCTGGCATGAACTTTTCTTCTTCTGGGTTTCATGGTGTGTGTTCTACTTCACTCTCAGTCAAGCCTTCACTCGAGTTTTCTGGAGAGCCCATCTTTAGCTGTAATATGTCAATAAAACAGAGAACAGAATTGTGACTGATGAACTTAAATCATTGCTGAAAGTGTTTTATGTGTAAATTGATAACTTAGAGTTATGGAACATTGGCTCTTTTGTGCTGAAAAATCTATATTATATGAAGGATATGTTAAGCCAGAAGGCTTTTTTTGTATTATTATAAAGAAAGAGGATGAACTCAAAGATTATATCAAGTGATGGGTAATTTGTCAAATGAAGTGTATATATTAAGGATTTTTGGCAAAAATTTAAACCTTTTGTTTTTGCTAAATTAAACAGTCTAATACATCCTCCACTTTCAGAGATGGAATATTTAGCACAATAAAGAAGTGTGTTGACCAGGAAACGATGTTCTCCAGAGATCTGTGTCATAAGACACAATGATCCCTTGTGAGATTCTTTTTAAAGTAACATTTACTATTGTTAAAAAAAAAAAAAAAGTACAAGAGTGTATAGAAAGTGGTTCTTTTTTTTTTTTTGAGGAAGATTAGCCCCGAGCTAACATCTGCTGCCAATCCTCCTCTCTTTGCTGAGGAAGACTGGCCCTGAGCTAACATTCATGCCCATCTTCCTCTACTTTCTATGTGTGATGCCTGCCACAGCATGGCTTAATGAGCAGTCATGCCCACACCCAGAATTTGAACCAGTGAACCCCGGGCCACTGAAGCAGAATGTGTGCACTTAACCGCTGCACCACCAGGCCAGCCCCAGAGAATGGTTCTTAATGCCAACTTCACCTTCCCATCACCTGGAAAGCTTTGGAAAAAACGCCAGTGCCTGGGCCCTTCTCCCAGAGTCTCATTTAATTTACCTGAAACAGGCCCAGGCAACAGTAGTTTTAAAAGTTCTCCAGGTGATTCTAATATGCACCCAAGGCTGAGACCACCAGCATCGAATGGGAAGAAACTCTCCCTCCCACCCTTGATCTTTAGCCCCCAATCCTCCCGCCAGGTGCAGCCACTGTTAGCAGGCTGTTATGAATGTATGGTGCATATATATATGCACCCGCCTTTTAAAAAAAAATCTGTATAGCACCTATATATCCCCTACACTACTACACATAAATGTAGAATAATGATTAAGAGCAAGGACCCTGAAATCAAGACCACCCTGGTTTAAACAGCAGTTCCTCCAATTACTAGCTAGAATTTGGACAAATTATTTAACTTCTCTCTGCCCCAGTTTCATCTGTAATGTGATGATAAATGCCAACTTCTTGGTGTTTTCATGAAGATTAAATGAGAAACTCCATTTTAAAGTGCTCAGTAAATGTTGACTATTACAACTTCTCTCACTTTTCTGCACCTAGCGATTTCCTAACAATATATGTTGCAGATAATTTTGTATCAGTACTTATAAATGTACTTCTTTCTTTGAACAGCTACTTGGTAATTCACTGTAAGATGTACAATTTAACCAGTGCCCTGTCAATGGACATTTAGGTCAGTTCCAGTCTTTTGCTACCACAAACAATTGTGCAGTGAATACCTCCTTATACAGATATTTGTGCATGTGTACAAGTACACTATATCTTTAGGAAAAAATGTCTAGAAGAATTGATGTTTAAAATTTTGATGGATACTGCCAAACTGTCTTCCAGAAGGCATCAACCAGTATACGCTCCCACTAAGAATGTATGAAATGCCTGTTACCCTAAACCAAATGTGTTATCAAAATTGTAGATGTTCGGCCCGGCCTGGTGGCTCAGTGGTTAAGTTTGCACATTCCACTTCAGCGGCCTGGGGTTCGCCGGTTCGGATTCTGGATGCGGACATGGCACCGATTGGCAAGCCATGCTGTGGTAGGCGTCCCACATATAAAGCAGAGGAAGATGGGCACGGATGTTAGCTCAGGGCCAGTCTTCCTCAGCAAAAAGAGGAGGATTGGCAGCAGATGTTAGCTGAGGGCTAATCTTCCTCAAAAAAAAAGAGAGAAAATGTAGATGTTTGCCAGTCTCCTAAGTGAAAATGGCTTCTCTTTGTAGTTTTAGTGTGCATTTCTTTTATTATGAAGGAGATTCAGAATCTTTTCCAGAATTTGGAGAGACAGATTTGTAAACAAACTCAACACAGAAGTACTGTGACAAAGTCTTCTACAGTGCTCTGGGTTAGGAAGGAGGGCGGGATAAGGCTCCACAGTGGAGGTGGCATCTGAACTCGGTGGTTGGGGATGAGTGGGAATTCTTGCATGGAGTGCCTTGATCCTAGTAGGTAATAAGTCAAAATGCTCAATTATATGTTGACTTAAATGGCAAAATTAAGACATTTGGAGAACACGTTTTCTGGCTGGCTGAGGGGATTTTTGGTTGGATATGGCAGGACACTGAGGCACAAATACCAATAGACAACTAAGCCACTCACAGATTCAGGCAGTGGGAAGGGGCGGGCCCCGGGGGGGAAAAACAAGTTTCATAGTGCTTGGCTGGTTTCTTACACTTCCTGGATGTTGAGCGACATCTAATGGCCAAATAGAAAAAAGAAGTCTATATTTTCAGTATTTTGTTTTCAAGGAAAAGTCCCTATGTTGTAGTAACAGAAGCACAATAAAAATAAATTTACCTCCAGATTTATGGAAAGATGGACTCTTATTTTTTTCCCTGGGAGCAGAGGGGAAAACTGAACAAAATTAATTTGTTTGGTCTGGTGTATTGAAGGATATAGCTCTTCATTTTTTCAATGAGGAAATTTACTTCTAGAGAGAAATGACTTACCCAAAGCTACACATATAGTGAATTATTGATGCTCTGATATATTTCTGATTTTGGTACAATAAAGAGAAGAATAGTGAATATTTACTCATTCATCTGCAAAGCACAAGATGAAAAAGACAAACACTTTTGATTACACTAACATCTATTAATTCACAATATGGGGCATGCATGGAATTGAATGCTGTAATACTTGAGATGATGAAGTAGTCAATTACTGGCCATTAGGCTCTTGGCCTGGGGTATTTGATGTTTCAGACTAGTAGGGGACAAAGACAGGCAAGTTCCTATGGATGCCAGATGGTACTTCAAAAAATCCAAGTAAAAATTTGACCTCTGTAGGTTAAGAGTTGCTTCTCTAATTTTTCTCTTTGCCTTGTATCTGACGACAACAGGCAAAACTGGGGCAGGAGATGGGGACCAGTCCACATTATTCAATCAACCAACCCCTCAACACGTATTGACCCCTTGTGGATGTGCACTATCATAGGCGTTGTGAGGGACACACACTACAAAGCAAAGAAGAAGTCACAGTGAACTCGCTTCTCCAACCTGTTGAGTGGAGTTAAATCAAGGGTAGCTTAAAGATGGAAAGGAATTTACAACAATACAACCACAACCCCGGGGAACAGATTTATTAATTCATTGAATAAGTATTTATTGAGCATCTACTACATACGAGTGCTAGAGATACTGCAGGGATCCATAACCAAACTCTCATGGAGCTTACAACCTAGTAACTATGTGCGAACAATTGTGTTAAGTGCTGTAAAGAGAAAGTACAGGTGCCACAATTATAAAACACAGCGAATCTTTATTGAGCGCCTGCTATGTACCATGCACTCTTCTTAGCATTTAACACACATTAAGTCTTTAATCCACACAGCAATTCTATAATAAAGATTCTTTATCCTCATTTTATAGATGAGAAAATTGAGAGATAGAGAGGCTTTTTTAACTTGCCCAAGGTTACACAGATGGGTAAGTTTATCCTTGGCTCTGTATCCTGGGGCAAAAAGAGAATGTCAAGGAGACAAACTAGTCAGGAGAATTAGAGTGCATGTGAAAAAGAGGCATAATTACTACCCATCTTGCCTAAATACGGTTGATTGCATGTACGTCCAGTTCAGAACTCTCTGCTGAGCTCCACATCCATGAATGCCTACATAACAACTCTATCTGGATGTCCCATCGGCACCTCAAAATCAACACATCCCAAATCGAACTCTTCCTTTCCCCTTGTGCTATTCTTCCCACGCATCTATCTCAGTAAACACATGACTATCCCCTAAGTTACCCATCAATTTTACCCAGCACTGATTTTGGACAATGAGTGCAAAAGTCAACATATGAAAAAGGCAAAATCTTTGTATTATTATAAAGATATTTTTGATCTTGTGGACCTCCTGAAAATTCTTGAAGACCCCATGGGTCCAGAGACTACACTTTGAAAACTGCTGTTCTAGCTATCAAATCTCCTGTTAGTTGCAGACGTTGCAACTGTCTTCTCCCAGTCTATCATTTGCTCCAGGGCCCAGTACATTAAAGAAGTGATCTCCTGATGTGCCCCCAGATCCATCTGCATTAGAGTCATTCAGGTGCTTTAACAAATGCAGGTTCCCAGAACCCACACCATCCCTACTTAATTAGAATGGGGAGTAGGGAAGATTTGCGTTTTTAACAAGCTTTGTGAGTGATTCTTAAGCATTTTGGTCCATTGCTTTCTAAAATCAGTCCTTTCAGAAATGCCTATTTTTAAGGCATTTGTGAAATCTTTTTGTCACTGTCCTAAGTGTCTTTATTGGAGAAAGCCAGGATTACAAAGGATTTAAGAGTTGGCATTAGAGCCATTCTTCTTGCCAAAGGTGGGCACAACAGTGATGAAGTGCTGGTTGTGCTGCATCTCCGCCTGGCTAGGCCTGTCTTCTCTTTTTTGGCCACCTCTGACCTCTCACTTCCCCAGCGCAGGACAGGGAACCATTCCCCCACCAGTCAATCAGGAGAGAACATTGCTGTTTCCTTAGCTCCTACTCTTTCCTCTACTTCCTTCTATAGTGACCACCCAACATCATCAGAAATGGCATTTTTGGGGAGAGAGGGGAATAGAGAGGCAACGTCACGGGAGGCGTGCACAACACCCTCTTCCCCAGGACTGTCTCCTTCAGTATTGCAAGTGAATGCTTGCGAACTCTGATTTAACTGAGTTAATTTCGTGCATAAAGTGAGTCGTAGTGCTTGCTAAAATCAGGATTACTGGGTCCTTCTGTAGGGAGAATGACTCCTTAATCTTGATGATTCCAACATAGGTGGCCCTCGGCGAACAAGGACTTAAACCTGGTGAAGAAAGATTCCAAGAAACTGTGAGGACGTGGAGTCTCTTTTGAAACCTAGAAGCCGGCCACCGATTATTGACAGCTTCATTTTCCCAACTAGTGACAGCTATCCCTGCTGGAAGGAACTGATTCATTCTGGAAAAAGTGTGTTCAGGAATTTCTGAAGCACAGAAACATTTTTTCCATTCTTGGTGTGCAAACAGATTGTTGGCCTTCTTGAGTGAGACAGGCCCAGACAAAGTCTCAGCAGGCCCTTCCAGACAGCATTTTTCCCCAGATGAAATTAGGTCAAAGAGAAAATTCAGAGCAGTTTGAGGAGGAAAAAAACAATCCCCGAAATGCAACATAAAGCTAGAGGGTGGGGGTGGGGCAGGGAAGACACCCACCTGCTTTGTCTGCCCTGGTGAAGGCCAGTGGCTTGTCACATGAATCTCCGGCCTTCCTGTTCTCCGCAGCTGCCTTCTGAGTCACTGTGGGCGGCAGGGGAGGGCCCTCTAACTGTCAGGGAACAGAAGACCAACCGACTGACCATATGACTTCTCGGTGAGGCTATTGTTCCAGACCAACTTAAAAATTAAAGAGCACCTGCGCCGTTGCCTCTTCTTATTTATTTTAAGAAGTTCTTTAGTCTAGTTTTGTCTACGACTGCAAATTAGCAGTCGGCACAAAAAACAAGCCGGTAAGTGAGAACTGGTGCCAGTCCTATTAGTCACTAAGATCATTCAAGGGTGGAGTGCTCTAGCAGGATAAACATTAAACCAAAAGCAATACTTCCTTGTAACAGTTGGGGTTTCCTAAGGAATCTTTAAAATGGAAACCTAGATGCCTAGGCAGGCAAATACTATAGTTAGAAAAGACACTCTGTACTTTCCTCTTTGTTCTGTCCTCAGCTGTTGCAGAATGGTGTCGGGCATGTTAATTATATTCTGCAAATTACATTTCTCTGTTAAACATGTTTACATTATAAGAAAGCCTCCCCACATTTTAAGTTCAGTCTTTTAAACTGAAGCATTCAAGAACCGCTCCAAGGATAGATAAGGAACTGAGACTAGTGGTCATCTCCAGGTAGAGAAACCGAGAGACAGTGATCATGGCTAGGCAAAATATTTCCTTTTCATTGTACATACAATACGTCCCACCATATGGGAAAAAATGCATATGTAAAAGATTTAGTGTGAAATTTAGGCTTTAATAGACTCTTCATGAAAATGCAGAAGCATGTCCTTTCATTTACATTAGGATCTGTTACATTGACTGCAACACCTTGTATCAGAGTCTGAACTAGGTATGTTCTAGATGGGAATTAAAATTACACAGTAGAAAGCCATGTACCTTTTAGGGTTACATTTCTTACCTGATGAAAGTCAATGCCCTTAAACTGCGTATTTCCTACAATGGAAACATGAGTTCAGAGACACTTGAAAAGGCAAGATAGAGAGAATAGTATGGAATTTATATACTGGAATCTGATAGAGTACTTGAAAATGTAAACATTTTTTTACCCTGAGAAAGTCTGAATGCAGGGAAAACAAGACTACTGTAATAATTTACTTTATTTATTTATTTCTTTTGAGGAAGATTAGCCCAGAGCTAACTACTGTCAATCCTCCTCTTTTTGCTGAGGAAAACTGGCCCTGAGCTAACATCCATGTCCATCTTCCTCTACTTTATATGTGGGACGCCTACCATAGCATGGCTTTTGCCAAGCGGTGCCATGTCCGCACCCAGGATCTGAACTGGCGAACCCCGGGCCTTAGAGAAGCAGAACATGCGAACTTAACCTCTGTGCCACCGGGCCAGCCCTACTGTAATAATTTAACCCAATAGAAAATATACCATTAGCTTACTGTGCACCAACAAATTTCAGTCATTTAATATTTTGACATATCTCCAAAGTCTTTTTTGATTAGAGCTTTGAAATTGGGTTGGGTTCACTGAAAATTAGAACTATATCAGAGAATTGCATCTGAAATATACAAATACTCTGGTATGGCAATAAATACTCTATAACCTTTTGATAAATAAATGCAAGTTGAAGCAATGGTAACATCTCTCCTTAAGGTCCTCTTTCTCAATAAACTATAATTCAGCAAGCTTGAATCTTCAGTTACCCAGAAAAGGATTGGGAAATAAATGTGGTAATCATAGAGGAGATAGTCATCAGCACTGTGCAAAAGAACATGCACCCCTTGAACAATTCAAGAGGAAACTAAGAAGCAAAAACGCAGGATTTGTTTCCCCATTAGCAAGACACAGGCATGTCCACAAGCATTACTGAGCATTAATCATTTGAGGATCATCCTTCCTATTAACCTCAAGAAATTATCATGCTTCTTCCTTACTGTCAGTGATGAGGATTATTTTAGGCTGGTTAATTTAAAAACTGCAGATGAGAAGCAGGCTCCTAGGACTGGAATTTGCTTGCCCTTTGAGAGACATTTGCATTTGTGAAGGAAGGCAGGATGGAAACTCTTAATGGGGAAGGCAAGAACTTAAGTTGGTTACTGTTTGGCAATCTCATGTAACTGATTTAGGGTGGTGGCTTCTGGCCTTTACTTAATCCAGTTTGATTCTTATCTAAAAGTTATGGGATCACCCAATGGCCAGACCCCACCTGCACTGATACCACTTTAACTTTTTTCCATGTTCTTTCCTTTGTCTTGTAAAGAGATGGCTCACGTACCTATGCCTTAAATGTAGCCTTACTCTCCAGCCGTGTTTGCAAGCAGTAGCGGGGACAGCAGCAGCACCTCCTCCTGCCCGTGGGCCCTGTCCCCATGCAGCAGCTCTGACTGCCCATGGGTCCTGTCCCCATGCTATTCCACACTATTCTCTAAATAAAAGAGCACTACTGCCAGATCTTGAGAGTCCAAGAAATCTTTCTTTCGACTCCTTGGCTCACTGACCCCACATCATCAGGAGACCTAGAGTTCTGTCCTGGCTCTGTGCCTATGGTCATAAATTGATCTTATCCTTTAAAACTTTAAAACTCTAGTCTTTATTTTGAAACCAGAATAACAGAGGGACACTGTGTGATTGTTGCAAAATCATAGAATCTGAAAGAACCTTAAAGATGATCTCATTATGTAGTTATTTATTTTTTCAGCAGAACTCTTTTATGCAAAAATATAAGAAGTAAGACCAAAGCTAAACATGTTTGGTTGAAGGAGGGTAGGTGTGCATTGCCTGCCTGCTGGTCTCTCCATTTCCTCCCTGCAGTCCTGTGGCTCCCGAGGGCCCCACAGTTCAACTTGAACCACAGTCCAACTTCATTTCACAGATTGGTAAAACGGAGGAACTTTCTGAGTTCATTACAAATTAACAGCAGATCAGGAGTCCTTGTTCATTGTTGTATCCATAGTCACAGCAGCAAAGATTTATTGAACGATATATTTGGGCTAAGCACTGCTCTAAGTTCTTCCCTTGCATTATCTCATTTATTCCTTAAAATAACCCTTTGAGCTATAGACACTGCTAAAATCTATTTAAAAGATAAGCGAGGCAACGAGAAGATAAGTAAATTGTCCAAGGTCACAGTCACCATGCTGTCCTCCTAGGCTTCAGTTGCTTCATCTATGAGGAGCTGAATAAGATAATTTCTGAAATGCGCACTCGTGTGCACCTTTAAAACCCTACAATCTTATGATTCCAACCTATGAGACTGGGTCATTCATCATGAGTCTTTCCTTCAGAACCAGTTATAATCCTCTGAGACTCTTAAATGCTTGAGGCCTGCAGAGGGACATTTTAAGTTATTGTTTCAATTTTAATTCTACATTTTAATATAATTGTTTCAATTCACCAATGAGGTGAGTCTCAAAACCTTCCACCTGTGAGCAAGTACGGCCCTTGACCCAGCGTTTGTTGATGCAATAAATGGTATGATGGTGCTATGTTGCTTTGGTCTTGGTCTTTGTGGTCAGAGAACAATGAGCTGATGGGAAGAGGTGGGACAAAAAGCTTCCTTTGAGAGGATTATTTAGCAGTAGAAGTAGCGAAAAAATGCAGATTGTGGCAGATAAATGGGGACCCGTAAGAGGAATTTAAGAACAGGCAAGTGGTAGCAACAGCAGATAATGACTAAGTCAATGTGATAATGGTAAATTTGGAGCAATTTTTTATTATGCAAATGGGCATAAATCTATTAACAACATTCAAAATTTTGCTTTACAATCAACTTGGCTAAAAAACATAACTTTTTGTGTGAGAAACAAAGTTTATTACCCAAACAATTCTGGAACTGTTGAGATAACCGTGCAAAGAGGAGAGCAATATTTTCATACAGATAAGCAGTTCTTGAACTTTGACCGATCGATGTATTATACATAAAGATGATTGCATCTGACATCAAAGTAGTATGACTTGTTAATCTTCCCTATTTTATTGTTTCAAGTAACATTTCAACTCAAGGATAGTTCACTACTTCCCTTGGTTTGAATTTCCTGCACACAGGGTTAGATTTCTTATCTCTCTGTGTACACATGCCAACCTAAAGAACGTGTTTTTCACTCAAAGAGTAAAATTACTACGATTTTTTAAATTGGAATTATAATTTTGTTCTGCTTCTGACCTTTTCCTCCCTTCCAGCCTCATCTCCTGCTCCATTCACAGTGTATCCTTTGCTCTAATAATTCCCAATTTCTTATACTTCCCCAATATACCTGTCACATCTCTGCACCTTGATACATGCTGTTGCCCCTAACTGGAACACCTACTCCTCTTTCTATTCCCCACCCAAGAGGCCTGGGTAATTCCTATTCACCCCCTAAGGTTCAGCTCAGGTATCACTTCCTCTTGGAGACCTTTTCTGTTATAAAACTGCAATGAATATCCTTGTATATATCTTTTTTTCTTGTATATATCTTTGCACACATTTCTGATTGCGCACTTAATGGAAATTTTTAGAAGTGAAATTACTGTGACAAAGATTATTCACATGTACAAGGATCTTAACACACTCGAGCGTTTTTCTTAAAATAGTCAGGAATGATAAAATATTTATAAAGTCAATCACTTCCTGATTAGTAAACGACAGCACAAACAAGTGGCCCCTTCTGCTTCACCCCTCTTACCCCTGAGCTCTCTTGGTGCTGATACTGCTTCCTTTTCATGAATGCCCCTGTTCCTGTTCCTCGGGGAGCCTGTAAAGATCTGGTCCAGATCCTTATCTTGTTTTGGAAACCTCCCCCTCTGCCCCTCTGTGGCCCTGGAGCTGTCCACCTGTCGTACCCACCTCCTCCCGCTCAGGCCCGAGGGAGGCTCCAGGCTGTAGAATCTAAGATTAAGAGGAGCCAAATGGTCAGCTCTCAGGGACGTTGAGGGGCCCTGGGGCTATGATTTATTACATCAGTGGCTTTCAAGGGAATGCTCCAGGATTTTTCAGACGTGCTTTAGAGCCTCTAAAACGAGAGAGGGAAGGGAAGAGAAGGCCAAAGGCAAACCTCCAGGTGCCCCCTCCTGCAAATGAACCAGTGTCCACTTCATCTGTTTTATAGGTACTGAGCTCCTGGAAGGTTTCATTTAGAGAAAAAACAAAAAAAACAACTTCAAGACTTAAAAAAAAAGATTTAACATGATTTATGAGTTTGCTAAGCTTTGTTGGGCTAGTCTACGAACCTCACCTCACCATTATGCTTCAGCTTTGGTCTCTTCGGGAAAATGCATTTATTCATGTATTCCTAAAGTGACCGATTCATCCTGGTGTGCCTGAGACTTTCTTGGTTTTAGCACTGAAAATTCTGTGTCCCAACGTTACCTTATTCCATTCATTCTTTCTACTCATTTATTAAAAAAATAAAAAATCACTGAGTAGTTACCATGTGCCAGGCCCTGTGCTCGGCACTCCAGTGCCTTGTACAAAAGAAAACTTTGGCAAAGTCCCTGACCATGAGGAATTCACAGAGTCGTGGGTTCAGAAGGACACTAAATGCCCAATAAAACTTGATAAATGACAATACAGAGCAGTCTTAAAACATGTGTCTATTATAAAAAATTATATTATTATAGTATATTATATTATAAAATATAATATATAATATAATTATATATTAATTAATAAATAATTAATATAATTAATATAATTAATATAATATATAATATATAAAATAAGTATATTATAAAAAATATATTGTGTCTATCAATTATACTCATGTACATGATAATAAGAGCTAAAATTATATGGTACTACTAATATTTACAAATATTAACTCAGTTAATCCTCACATCAACCCCAAGGTAGGTACTATTATTATACCCATGGTGGATTAAAAATGGCTGTAAATTCTTTGACACGCCTCCCATCAGGAGGTGTAATTCCTCATCCCTTGAAGCTCATCTGATCTCAGTGACTTGCTTGGTTAATAGAATGCAGTAGGAACGCCATTCTGGGACTTCTGAGGTTGTGTTATTAAACCCCTTGCTCTGGGGGAAGCCAGGTGCCAAGTGAAGAAGCTCAATTAGACACACGAAGAGAGAAATACCTGAGCAGCCCCACCTGTTACAGCCCTCCCAGCCTACACGTGAGACACGTGAGTGAAGAAACCGACAGGTAATTCCAGCCCCAGTTACCATATGGGAGATCCATATGGTATCCATACCACAACCATATGAGAGATAGCAAATGACAACCACCCAGCTGAGTTCAGTCATCCCCTAAAGCTTTGGAAGATAATAATGAAGTGCTTTTTTTTAAAGATTTTATTTTTCCTTTTTCTCCCCAAAGCCCCCTGGTACACAGTTGTGTAGTTTCAGTTGTGGGTCCTTCTAGTTGTGGCATGTGGGATGCCGCCTCAGCGTGGCCCGATGAGCAGTGCATGTCCACACCCAGGATTCAAACCGGTGAAACCCTGGGCCTCAAAGCGAGCGTACGAACCTAACTACTCAGCCACGGGGCCAGCCCCTGAAATGTCGTTTCAAGACACCAAGTTTTACAGTGGTTTGTAATGCAGCAATAAGTCATTGGAACAACATCTACTTTACAGATGAGAAAACTTAGGCACAGAAATGGCTAAGTAACTTGTCCAAATAAAAAATAACAGCAAGTGGCAGAGTCAGGATTTAAGCCCAGACAGTTTAGCTCAAGAATCTATATTCTTAATCACTACAATATTCTGCCTTTGCATTAAAAAACTTACACACACACAAATATAATTTAGGAGGAAAAAAAATAAAATTTCTAATTTTTTCATTCTGTATCTATCAGGGATCACATTAGTCATTCCCTAGGCACTGCTACAGTTACAGAGGAAGAAGTTATTAAGTCAGTGTTGGATCATCAAGGGCAACATCATGGAGGAGGACATCTACGCTGGATCTCAAAAGATGTCAGAGGTGATTATGCAAAGACGGGGGAAGAAGGCAGTAGAAGTGCAAAACAGTTAGACTGTGGGGTACAAGGAGAAAGGTGGCAGCAGCCGATGCTGGGAAGGTGTGCTAGAGTAAGGTAGTGAAGGGCCTTTACACCAAACAAAGGAGTCTAGATTTCATCCTATAATCACCGGGAGCAATTAAAGGTTTTTCAACAAAGATATAATGTGATAGATAAAAGATTATTTTGGTAACAGCATGGAGATAATTGCGCAGGAAAGAAAGAGACAAAATAAGCGAATGCTGGAGACCAGGTGCAAGAGGATGAATACCTAAGGAAGAAGGAGAAATAGAAGGAGGTGGGTTTGAAAGATATTCCTGAAGTAAGACTGACAAGACTGGGTAACCAACTAGATAACAGGGATACGAGAGGCCACCCTCCAAGATGACTTCAATGTCTGGTTTGGCCGACTGGTTGACGATTCACCTGCAACTCAGTAATGCTTCAAGAGTCAGTGGGGCACCTCCTCTCTGAAGACAAACAGGTGTTCAAAGCAGAATGTGTATTGAGAACAGAGGTACAGATCAAAGGGGTCAGAGCACCAAATTACCTGTGGAGCTTCTAAAAATACAGATGCCAAGGCCAAACCGTCCTCAATTGGAATTGCTTGGGATAGCACTTGGGAAGCTGTATTTTTATGAAGTTCCCCGGGTAACTCTGCATAGCCAAGCTGGATAACTACTACTCCAAGGGTTCCTCTTAGTCTTTCTCTCCGTTGAAGGTTGATGTTTCCCAAAAGGTTGCCAATCCTCTTTTCATCCAATGCACCCTGCCTGGACCATCTCATTAGTTTTGATAACTTCAACTATCATCTGAATACTAAGGATTTCCAAATGTAACTCAGGTCTTTCTTCTGAGGTTTATTCTCTATTTCCACCCTCAGCCCCAAATCTCTACTGGGTTATGCAGTGGCATTATAAAAATAGCTAAAACCCCATATAACATCATACTTAATGGTAAAAGGCTGATGCTTTTCCCCTAACATCAGGAACAAGACAAGGATTTCCACTTTTGCTACTGCTATTCAACATTCTACTGGAAGGTCTAGCAAGGGCAATCAGGCAAAAAGAAAAAGGAAATAAAAATGCATCCAGATTGGAAAAAATGTATACAATCTCTGTTTGCAGATGACCTGATCTTGTATATAGAAAATCCAAAGGAATCCACTAAAAAAACAATTAGAGTTGATAAATAAGTTCACCAAGATTGTAGGGGACAAGATCAATAACAGTAATATTTTAAAAACCCACAATTGTATTTCTATATTCTAGAAAGGAATAGCCCAAAAATGAAATTAAGAAAACAACTGCATTTACAACAGCATCAAAAAATAAAATAGGAATACATTTAACAAATGTGCAAATCTTGTACTCTGAAAACTAAAAGCATTGTTGAAAGACATTTTAAAAGACCTATGTAAATGGAAAGACATCCCATGTTCATGGATTGGAAGACTTACTGATGTTAAGATGGCAGTATGCTCCAAACTGATCTACACATTCAACACAACCCCTATCAAAATCCCAGCTGTCTTCTTTGCAGAAATTGACAAGCTAATCATAAAAATAATAGGGAAATGCAAGGGACCCAGAATCACCAAAACAACCTGGAAAAAGAGGAACAAAATTGGATGACTTACACATCCTTATTTCAAAACTTAATACAAAGCTATAACAATCAAAACAGTGGGGTATTGGCATAAGGATAAACATATAGACCAATGAAATAAAACTGAGAGTCAAGAAACAAACCCTCACATTTACAGTGAATTGATTTTTGACAAGGATGCCAGATAATTCAATGGAGAAGAAGGCTTTTCAACAAATGGTGCTGGGACAAATGGGTCACATGCAAAAGAATAAAGTTGGATCCCTTCCCATACCATATACAATAATTAACTCAAAATGTATCATAGATATAAATGTAAGAGCTAAAATTATAAAATTCTTGGGAGAAAATATAGATGTAAATTTTCAGGACCTTGGATCAGGCTGTGTTTTTTTTGGATATGACACCAAAAGCACAAGCAACTAAAGAAAAAGTAGATATAATGGACATCACCAAACTGTATATCTTTCATGCTTCCAAAGATACCATGAAGAAAGTGAAAAGACAAACCACATAATGGGAGAAAATATTTGCAAATCATATGTCTAATTAGGGCATTCTTTACATATCCTAGATACACGGCGAGAATGTGGAAAAACTGGAACTTTTTACATTGCTACTGGGAATGTAAAATGGTGCAACCACTGTGGAAAACAGCTTGGTGGTTCCTCCAAAAGTTAAACATTGAATCATATCACCTAGCAATTCTACTTCTAGGTATATACCCCAAAGAATTGAAAACAGGTACTCAAACACCTCTTTGTATGCCATTGTTCATAGCAGTATTATTCATATTAGCCAAATGGTAGAAACAATTCAAATGTCCATCAACAGATGAATAGATAAAATGTGGTATATCCATAAACAGAATACTATTCAGCCATAAAAAGGAAAGAAGCACTGATACATGGTACAACATAGATGAACCTTGAAAACATGCTAACTGAAAGAAGCCAGACACATAAGGCCACATATTGTATACTTTAATTTATATGAAATATGCAGAATAGGCACTCCCCAAAGCCAGGAGGTAGATTAGTGGTTGCCAGTGGATGGGGGAGAAAGGAATGGGGAGTGACTGCTAACGGATACAGGGTTTATTTCGGGGGTGATGAAAATGTTCTGGAACTAGACAGTGATGATGGTTTCACAACTCTGTGAATACACTAAAATCCATGAATTGTACACTTTAAATTAGTGAATTACGTGGTGTGTTAGGATTCTCCAGAGAAACAGAACCAATAGAACATTTGTGTAGGTATACATGAGGAAATTTATTATAGGAATTGGCTTACGTGGTTATGGGGGCTGAGAAGAACCACAATCGGCTGTCTGCAAGCTGGAGAACCAGGAAAGCTGTTGGTATAATTCAGTCTGAGTCTGAAGGCCTGAGAATCAGGGGAGCCGACAGTGTAACTCCTAGTCTGGATGTCCCAGCTTAAGAGAAAGGGAATTCCTGCTTCCTTCCTTTTTGTGTTCTATTCCAGCCCTCAATGGATTGGATGATAGCCACCCACATCAGTGAGGGTGGATCTTTCTTCTCTCAGTCTACTGAATCAAACACTAATCTCTTCCAGAAACAGCTTCACAGACACACTCAGATATAATGTTTTGCCAGTCATCTAGGCATCCTGTAGCCCCGTCAAGTTGACACATAACATTAACCATCACATATGGTATATGAATTATATCTCAATAAAGCTGTTAAATTTACCAGGATTCAGGTGAAACATCAATGATTATATATAGTTTCTGATGTAAGGATTGGAAAAGTATCACGAAAATGTAATACAGAATGGATGGGATTGACAAATAAAAATGGCAAGCAATAGGATATATTGGAGAATATGAGGAAGCCATGTGGTATAAACCTAATTCGGCCTGACCTTGTCTTTCCAAAAGTTTGGGCCTGACCGAGGCCGTTGAGCATGCATTATATATCTGCTTTAGATATACCCTATGGCAAGAACAAAGGCCCTTGAGGTAAAGGTGCAATTTCCCTCCCCCTCCCAATGTTGGCGTCTCCTTAAGGATTAAGCATCTTTCCTTAGGCTAGAAACTGATTGCTGCACTCACCTGTGACCGCCCAGCTCGAGACAATAGACTTGCCTCCTGCTATGCCCACCAAGATGGCAGACCCACCACCTGCTGTGTCCATCAAGTGCTGTGCCGACAGGGCAATCTTGTGACTATTGTGGGAGGGACATTTCAATCATATGTGAAACACCCTGTTTGGGGGTATATAACCACTCTGTGCACCCCACTTCTTTGGTGCCCTTTCTTCCTTTGGAAGAAAGGCCCCGGGCCATGGTCCTCAGATTTCAGCTCAGAATAAACTCACCCAAATTTTCATTTACAGATTGCTTATGGATTATTTTCGTCGACAGTTCAATGTAAGTCCTATCTTTCTAAGTGTAACATTTATATTTTCATAGCATGAGTTGGTGACTAATATAAAATTCCATTATTAAGGAGTATTTAAATATTATATTTAAATGTTCTAAGTGTCAGATTTCCTTTCCCTAGCTTTTCCACAGATGTAGAATTTTAGCTCTGGCTCAAACTCTACAATTAAAGTGAGAATAGAAAAATATGACTCTCTCAAACGGTAGATGTGAAATTAAGATTAATTTGCAGGCAGCATGGTGAGACAAAATGGTTTAAAATTTTTTGTAGATATAAAACTCCTTCTTCAAATAAGATCTAAGTTGGAAGTCTAGCATGTGGAAGAGATGAAAGTACTATGAATGAAGCTCCCTCGGTTGAGGAATAGGGGAAGGGAGGTTTTGCCTCCACTCCTCCAAACAAAAACTCAGTGAGCCAGGTCTATCTACGCAGCTCCTTAATGCTCCGTGCAGCACAGTTTACATGGTGTGAGGACTCAGGTTCTCAGTCTTTGGCAAGGTACATAAATCCCATGGGCTTCTGTTTCCTATCTGGCAGATGAAGGGCTGAACTAAAACTCCTTGAAAGCCCCTTCCTATTCTCAAAGTCTATAATTATACGGCCCTAAAACAGCTAACACAAAGGCTGGCAGCTACTGGCTTCTAAACGTTTACCAATCACCCCAGAGCTTGAGGAATTCGAACAGAGATCAAAACAAACCTTGAGCTATAAGCTTTCCCAAACCTATAAAATAAACAGCAAACTTTGGAGGAAAACAGAGAGTAGGGGGAAGACTTACATCAAAGTCAATGAAATAGTCTGAACAAAGGGCAAGTGGTTTCCATTGATCTTTCTTATCTCTTAGATAAAGGTAGTTAACAGCCTGTAAATACAGAGTCTGTATATTCCAGGAAGAGGGAGGGGAGGCTGTTATACGACTGGCTGCACCTCAAGGAGAAGCAGAACAAAGGGTCTCAATGGAGATGAGGAACTGGCCAATGGTCAGACAGCAGTGGGGCAGGCAAACACTTCAGTCCTAAGAAACCAGTTCAAGAACTGGGTGGTGGGTGGAGCAGAGACTGTGCTGGCTAAGGTGCTGCCAAGATGGGAGAGGCTGTATTGAATGAGGGACATGGCAGGCCTCACACAGAAACACCTGAGGGAGAGCCCCAGTGGATATACTCCTAGAAATGTGGTCTAACTCTTTTGTACTCAAACTGGGGTCCGTGGACCACCACATGGGCAGCACCAGTGAGTTTATTAGGAATGCAGACTCTCAGGTCTAATCCACACCTACTGAATTGTAATCTGCCTTTTAAGAAGATCCCTGGTGACTGTGCTTCAAAGGTGTAGCTGGAATACTAGCTTCACAAAGACATTAACCATGCTGGCTATACCGAGTGATAGGGAAAACTCCCGAGGACTCAAACTATTGTAGCTGAATTCCATCCATCTTAATAAAGAAAATGCTAAAAGCTAAAAAAAACTTCATGCTAAAAATGATTAAAATCATCTGTCAATCCTGGGAAAAGTCAGTATAAGCATAGATTCATTCTAATCAATCCTGGTATGTGACAGGTAAAAACAATCCTAAGACCTCACATCATAAGGAAAAAAATATTTTTCTTTTTCTTTTCATTTTATCTATATAAGATGATGGATGCTAACTAAATTTATTGTGGTAATCATCTCACAAATCAAGCCATTATGCTGTACACCTTAAACTTATACAGTGATGTATGTCAATTATATCCCAATAAAACTGGAAAAAAATTAATCAATGTAAAGAGAAGCTGAATTCCAGCATTCTCACTATCTCGTAAATCTTACCTATAAGACCCACGAGGGTTGGGTCTATATTTATTTCACTTACCTAACACACTGCCTTACATATAACCAACACTCAATAATAAATAGTTGAATAGGGCCTGGCTTGGTGGCCAAGTGGTTAGGTTTGTGCGCTCCACTTCAGCAGCCCAGGGTTTCTCCAGTTCAGATCCTGGGCGCAGACACGGCATCACTCATCAAGCCATGCTGAGGCGGCATCCCACATGTCACAACTAGAAGGACCCACAACTAAAAATATGCAACTATGTACCCAAGGGCTTTGGGGAGAAAAAGGAAAAATAAAATCTTTAATAAATAGTTGAATAAAATGAATGAAGATACAATTCGTCCTGTAAAGAGTAAATTTTATAGTATGTGAACTATATCTCAAAAAAAAAAAGAAAAACAAGATACAATCGTTAAGGGTGGTATGCCAGGAACATACCAAGCTTTAAGCCCTGTGAGGGCAGGGCCCATGTCTGGTTTGTTCACCACAATATCCCTAGCACAAATCTAGCATATGCCTAGCACATTGCTCAGGAAATATCTGAGTAAATGAATGGATGAATGGAAGACAAGTCAATTCTCCATGAATATACCTGAAAAGGGAATAGACAATTTACTATCCTTAGAGGAACCTACCCTTCTTTAATCCCTGGATCCCCATGAAACCAAGGGTGAATTTACCTGACATTGAAAAGGAGCATGAATCTGACGTGAGTAGATGAGTAGATGCCATATGATGCTTACCATCATAACTCAATTATTTTTAAGTTGAATTTTGATAGTTCAAACTTTACCATAAAGTGAGGCAAACATTAGCTTCATATGGGTGCGTCTTACACATTCTAGTTTCTGAAGTATTTTTAGAAATGCTACTTATACAGCAGCATTATCTACAAAGAAATCCCTCTGCATGAACCCTGCCACGGCAGGCCGAGGCAATATTGGGAAAATAAGAAGTTTATCTTTGGCCCTTTCAGGATTTTTTTTTTTACTTAAAAAATCTTAGTGTAATATTTGATACATACAAAATAATATGCGTTATATGAATATGTTATGTGTGTTCTGCTTAAGAACAAGGACACTATCAATATCAGGATTTACTTCCTTTAGAGATCTTATATCTATTTCTGAAGGATTCTGGCTTCTAGCTACCTGGCATCAATGTAGAAGTTTTGAGACATTGGGGCCAGCCTGGTGGTGCAGCGGTTAAGTGTGCATGTTCTGCTTCAGCGGCCCGGGGTTCACTGGTTCAGATCCCGGGTGCGGACATGGCACCGCTTGGCAAGCCATGCTGTGGTAAGCATCCGACATAGAAAGTAGAGGAAGATGGGCACGGATGTTAGCTCAGGGCCAGTCTTCCTCAGCAAAAAGAGGAGGACTGGCGGCAGTTGTTAGCTCAGGGTTAATCTTCCTCAAAAAAAATAAGAGAAAGTTTTGAGAAAGACATATTCAATAACACGTCACCTGCTGAGAATGGATTTAGATTTTTACCATCCTTGGATGCATAAAATTTTTTATAACATTTTCTCTGATAATAAAAGTATATGTATTCATTGTAGAAATGTTTGAAAATTAGGGATATGTATGAAGAAAATAAAAATAACCAACAATGATCCCACTATTTCCAGATAACTGTTAACATTTTGAAATACAGAGACATGGGGCCGGCCCCATGGAGGAGTGGTTAAGTTCGCGCGCTCTGCTTCAGTGGCCCAGGGTTTCTCTGGTTTGAATCCTGGGCGCGGACAAGGCGCTGCTCGTCAGGCTATGCTGAGGCGGCATCCCACATACCACACTAGAAGGACCCACAACTAAAAATGCACAACTATGTACCAGGGTGCTTTGGGGAGAAAAAGGAAAAATAAAATCTTAAAAAAAAAAGAAAATACAGAGACACACATACACACACACACAAATATCTTTCATTAGGTGTGTCTTGAGTTCTTTCCAGACACAAAGAATTTCAGGCATTATGGCAGGCTGGTGGGAAACTTATTTGGGATTAAGGTTTTCTCAAATTGTCCCAAACAAAGCATTTGCATCCCCCAAAACAGAGTATTATAGTGATACTCTCAGCTATTCAGTCACTAAGTAACCCAGACAGTTCTAGGCCCATGACATGGGTGTTAACAATTTAACAGCATAATTCAAACAACTTGTCATGAAATTCATATACTCACAATAGGATAAGAGTATTCAGCCAAATTCATGCTAAGTAAGCATCTGCCTGATGCCTCATGCATGTACATGCTCACAGACATAAATTTACCTGGACTGATGGGCGGTGACAGAATCAAAGAGTTTTAACAGGGAAACGACACCAGAACAGAACTAAGGTACAAGGAAACTTTAGTTCCTCCTGATAAATTTTATAGTATGTGAATTATATCTCATATGAACCAGGCAAAGCTGTGCAGGCAAGTGTGTCTACATGGGGAGCAAATGAGGAGACGAGCATTAAAGGAAAGAAAGGTTTCAAGTGTGTATCATGTGAATGTCTTTTCTTTTCCTTTTCTTTTTTTTTTTGAGGACCATTAGCCCTGAGCTAACATTTGCTGCCAATCCTCCTCTTTTTGCTGAGGAAGACTGGCCCTGAGCTAACATCCGTGCCCATCTTCCTCTACTTTCTATGTGGGACGCCTACCACAGCATGGCTTGCCAAGTGGTGCCATGTCCACACGGGATCCGAACTAGTGAACCCAAGGCCGCTGAAGCAGAATGTGCGCACTTAACCACTGCGCCACTGGGCCTGCCCATGAACATCTTTTCTAATTGAGAGATGGCAACTAGTCTGACAGGTTCTTCTTTTCCCCTTGGGGGAAAAGCCTATACAAACAGATAATTCTTGCACAATGTTTTTTGGATTAACAAATTTTGGCTTTTATGTGAGGACCGTCCACCTAAGAAGAGATCATATCTAAAGATCATATCTACAGACTAAGAAAGACACTTTTCTAGCTGAACTAATATTTCCCCCATGGTTTTAGTCTCTAGGACCGAGAAAATAATATTTCAGTTTAAGAGGTGCGTGGATGGAGCTGGGGGTGAGTGGATGTCAAGTTCAGAAATTTGAATTAAGATACAAACTCAGGATGGAACAAAAGTGAAAAAACATGCCAAAGGTAGGATCTAAAATATAAAGAACCAAGTCAACTACGATCAGAATCCAAAGCTAAGCTCACAAATCACAGTGTCAAGGCAGAAAAGACCAACAGTAAGACTCAGAATACAAAGAAAGTACAGGAAGATTGGTGCCAAATAGTAAGCTTTTGTACATTTTTCTACAGAGAGCTAAAGACATGAGCAGTCACCTACATGAGCAGATCTGGCAAGCTTGGAGGGATATGAGGTCACTTCATCCCTCATGAGGCCAAAGGTTCATATCTGGCTGCCAACCTTGACACCTGGCTATATAGTATGTTACGGATTAAATCAGCCAGGACAGATATTTGCCAATGTTAAGTAAATAAATTAGTACATCTTACCTTTGTTTAAATTGTTATATTGAGGAGGAGGTACTGAGAATTAATTTTCAGTTGTGACGTCCATGGGTTGAAAAGAGTGTGTGACTCACTTGAAAGAGGTCATCACTTGTAGACGTATCAGAGAATTACTTCTTACAAGCTATAACAAGCCATTGCCAAAAATCTAAAAATAACAGCCGCACTTGCAAAAGCCACTTGCCCATTGATCACCACCCATTAATTTGCTGGGTTTGATGTTACCACTATAGGTTTAGGTTTCAAATTCAGCATTCTGGTCATTGTTTGTTCCTTTGGGTTTCGTAGCTATAAATATGTTTGGTGTTATCTTAACTAGGGCCACATCATCCCAACAACTGGACTTCAGGAGCAGGAAGTTAACTAAGAGGTAGATTAACACATTTTTAAGTTCCTCTTCTCTCTAATATGGAAACACATATAGGGCTTTGCTAAACACCATGTTTAGATGATACTGCTATCAGGGAAGATTTTATTGAAAACACACACACAGGCTAAATATAATCCTTTTAGCACATTTTAAAATATAGCAGATTTTGGTTTTATGCCCAGATTGAGCAGGAAGGCTTCTTCTTTCTAACTGGCCCTGAGTATAAGTCTTATAAAAGTCTCCTGCCAAGACGGTCTCCTTACTCCAGGCCAATCTAGTCTCAACATTCCTCTGGTAACAAGAGCTCGGTGAGGTTTGGTTTTTCTCCAGTTTAATCGAGTCCAGACTATTCTCTTGCTACAGAAAACTACTTCAAGAGTTAATTGAGGTTTAGTTTTCTTAGTTCCCCCACCCACCAGATCAGTTAAAAGTCCTTATCAGTTTCTTCTGACTGCTTTGTTCTCCTTCCACTTGGCTTCAGAATAAAGAGATGACAGTCACAAAGACACATCCTTATACTGATAAACTCCAAATCTACAGGGAGTCATTTGCTATTTTTACAAAGAGAGCAAACCTCCCTTACCAGTGGCAACCCAGCTGGTCTCTGCTTGCTTTTGTTTCCTTCACAGTCTACTTCTGCTGGACTGTCTTACTTTTTAACTTGTACCAAAGCATACTCTTCATTTAAACATTTTATATCTTTTATTAGATGATTGTAATATGTGTTCATTGGAAATACAGTTAAGCAAATTGAAGAAAATAAATTCTCCATGCCTCACCAATCTTAGTGGCAGTGTTTTTCTACACATGTGTATGGAATATGGATATGGATATGGAATACACATATGGATATTCACAGTAATTTAAAAAGCAATTATCTGTGCATATTATTTTTTAGCCTGCATTTTTCCATATAAAAATATATTTTCAACATCACCTATTTTTTTTTAAGATTGGCACCTGACCTAACAACTGTTGCCAATCTTCTTTTTTTTCTTTTTTTTCTGCTTTTTCTCCCCAAATCCCCCAAGCACATAGTTGTATATCTTAATTGTGTGTCCTTCTAGTCGTGGTATGTAGGATGCCGCCTCAACGTGGCTTTATGAGCAATGCCATGTCCGTGCCCAGGATTCGAACTGGTGAAACCCAGGGCCGCCGAAGCAGAGTGTGCGAACTTAACCATTGGCCACGGGGCTGGCCCCAACAACATCATTCTTAATAAGATGCAGAACAGGTCATCTCATACATGTCCTACAGTTCAGTTTTTGAACATTTGCTATTTTAAACTATAGGATTTAAACAATCCTGTAATGACCTTAACTAAAAATTAACTAAGATGTAGCCTTCTTGTTTAGTTAAATTTTCTGCAAATGGACTCCTTGGATAAAAAGCTGTGCAGAGTTTTTTTTTCTCTGTGCACAGTTTTAAGGCATTTAATAAATGCTGTCAAACTACCCTGCCGAAAGTACATATGAACTAACACTTCTATCTTAGTTTATAAAAGTCCCTTTTTCCCAACGCCAACATTTCCTCTTTTTTTTCAGTCTTTTTTTCTTTTACCTCTCTTTGCTGATCTACTGGATGAAAGGCAGTATCGCATTGTTTTTTTTTTCCCATTACTAGTAAATGCAAATATCTATTTGCTATATATTTGCATATATTTATTTGCCATTTGTATTTCACCTGAATTGTCCTTCATGTTTTTGTCCATTTTTCTCTGAAAATATCATTTTTATGTCATTTCTCATGTAAATGTGCTGTTTATCATTGATTTGAAAGTTATTTATACATATAATAATAATAAACCTTCATATATTTATTATAGCTTTCTCTGTAATAAAGTCTCTCAAACTTGAAAAATCCAAAATATCCATTAATAACTGATTGATTGAATACATTATTGTTCATTTATGTAACAGAATATACAAGGCAGATGTTAGAAAGAGTAAAATAGCTCTATATGTGCCGACAAGGAAAGATGTCCATGATACACTGTTGAGGGAGAAAGACTGGATGCAAAATATCACTTAGAATGATTTTTGTTGGGGCCAGCCCGGTGGCGCAGTGGCTAAGTTCACACATTCCAGTTCAGTGATCCAGGGTTTGCCGGTTCGGATCCTGGGTGTGGACCTACACATCGCTTGTCAAGCCATGCTGTGGCAGGCGTCCCACGTGAAACAGAGGAAGATGGGCACAGATGTTGGCTCAGGGTCAGTCTTCCTCAGCAAAAAGAGGAGGATTGGCAGCAGATGTTAGCTCAGGGCTAATCTTCCTCAAAAAAAGAAAAAAAAAAAGAATGATTTTTGTTTTGAAAGTGTTATAAATTTAGATACATACACTATATATGTATAGCATATGTGCTGAGAAAGCCCTGGAAATATATAACACAAACTATTAAAAGAAGTTACCTACGGAGTGAAGGATTGAACAAAATAAGGGGACACTAATTATTTTATACAACTCTGTATTGTTTGATGTTTTTACATCAATGCACAATGAATTCACGATGAATGTATATTACTTTCACAATTGAAAAACGCTAATCAAGAAAAATGAAACATTTTAATTTTTGTGGAACTGTATCTTTCCTTGCATGGGTTTTACCTTTGGCATCAAGCCTAGAAAGATCTTTCTTGTGCCAAGATACATAATTATTTTCTTATTTTTTTATTTTAGCATTCTTATGGCTTTACTTTTTGACATTTATACCTTTAAATCAACTACAATTTATTTTGCTTGGTATGAGACACAAAACAACACTAATAAAAAATCCATCTTTCCCCAACTTTATCTTATTGTAAATTATTTTGAATCTTTAATCTGTGTCTGAGTTAAATATTCTGTTCCACTGATCTTTCTAGTTGCACACTGATACCACACTTGTTTTAATCTTTCTAACTTTAAATAGATTTTAATGTCTGATAGGTAAACAAAAGGCAAAATTTAAGGTCTGAAGGGAAATATTCACAACATATATAAAGTAAAAGTGGTAAAGATCACTAATATGTCAAGAATTCCTTTAAGATGCTTTTAGCTGCATGTGTCAGAAACTTAACTCAAATGACTTTAAAATTAAGGCATTTTACTGGCTCACACAAATGCAAGTCCAGAGGTGGGTAGGGCTTTAGGTTCAGTTCGATCACACTCTGGCTCCATTCCTGTGATTTTCTCTGCTCTTCCCCCATGGAAGTTGGCTTTGTCTTCCGAGACTGGCTTCTCTTAATAGAGCAAGATGCTTCCAGCAGCCACCAGGGCATGTTTCCTCCCAAACCTTCTCTCCTAAACCCTTCCCTTTAATCCAACTGTGCCAATTTAGGTAATTTGCCTAACCCTGGGCCAAAAACTGTGTCCACAGCTAAGGCTTTGTGATAATGATTTGAGCACGAATTACTCTCTGGCAAGAGACAGGTTTTCTCTACCACCGCCCTTCAAGCCCTGCCCTGAGTTACCTCCCTAGAGAGTTCTTGCATCTTGGACCTAAGGACACGGCTCTTCTTTCATGCAGTACTTTTGTGAGAACTCTCGTGTGTGGAAATACTCTCTCACTGTGACTTACCTAATTTGGAAGTCTACAGAAAAGGGAGACTATGGCCCAGTTTCATGATAGAGCTACTTTATTTTACTAAAGTGTTTTATAACAGCTTCATTTCTATGGCTAAATTACACTAACGTGATCTACCGACATCAAGAAAGCAGATACGTTTATTAACAATTTCCTTTTATATATCGTAGCCAATGTCTAAAAACATACCCTTAAAGGTCCAAGTTGAGGGAATATCAATATAATACTGGCCAACATATTATAATTTTGAATCCTGAGTAATTATTAAATAAAATTTATTCAGCATTTTACTTGAAATTTACTTGGGGGAACAACACTTCTTACACTAACTGAAACCAACTTAGCAAAAATCTTTAATTATAGAATATTTCACATAATTTTTGTCTGTATTCAATAACCTGGAACTAACAAACTATTGTCTAATAATGACCTGTAAGAGAAAAGATAAGGATCTTTATATACCCAAACACTGAGTGATACATAAATCCAAATAAAATAAATTAGAATAGGGTTATTGAAGGTGCTCTGGGGGGGGCTGGCCTGGTGGTGCAGCAGTTAAGTTCACACATTCTGCTTCTCGGCGGCCCAGGGTTTGTCTGTTCAGATCCTGGGTGCGGACATGGCACTGCTTGGCAAAAGCCATGCTGTGGCAGGCATCCCATGTATAAAGCAGAGGAAGAAAGGCATGGATGTTAGCTCAGGGCCAGTCTTCCTCAGCAAAAAGAGGAGGATTGGCAGTAGTTAGCTCAGGGCTAATCTTCCTCAAAAAAAAAAAAAAAAGGTTCTCTAGGTATAACACTTTTGGATAATATTGTAAAGGCAAAAGCTATGCTACAATATGGTTGAGTTCTACTGTCTTTTTTCTTTTGGTGAGGAAGATTGGCCCTGAGCTAACATCTGTGCCAATGTTCCTCTATTTTTTGTATGTGAGATGCCACCACAGCATGGCTTGATGAGTGGTGTATAGCTCCATGCCCAGCATCCAAACCTCCGAACCCTGGGCTGCTGAAGTGGAGCATACAAACTTAACTACTACACTAGAGGCTGGCCCCTAGTTTTAGTTTTTTTGATAGTAGTTTGCATGTCCTATTTAAATAGGCTTATAATGAATGATGCGTGATTAGAAGGACATACTGAGGGTTCTCTCGTATGTCAAACAACACTTGTCAGGATTAACAAGTATTCATTTGTTATATAAATTACAACTAATAATATTTTTCATTCAAGTAAGGAGTGGCAGCTCTAGGTGTATAAACTTTGGGGTCACTGGAGGTTATCTGCTCAAAATCCCTACTTCCACACAAAATGCACGAGATCCTCCCCTAATCTTCTCTTGGCAATTTCTTCTGCCAGCGTCTAGCCGCTTCATATGAAAATGTTCTTCCTTAGGAAAGCAATATGTTAATGAGTCAGATAGGCCTGGGATCAAATTTAGGCTCAAGGTCTCTGTGGACTTGAGCAAGTTATTTAAGCTCTCTGAATTTCAGATCCCTTATCTATCAAATGGAGGAAATAACAATACCTACCTCATGGGGTTCTTGTAAGTCTTAAATGAGTTAAGATACAGAACGCCGTATCAAATCTCCTGGCAGCTTTTTTTTTTTTTAAGATTGGCACCAGAGCTAAGATCTGTTGCCAATTTTCTTTTGCTTTTCTTCTTCTCCCCAAAGCCCCCCAGTAAGTACATAGTTGCATATTCTAGTTGTAGGTCCTTCTAGTTCTGCTATGTGGGACGCTGCCTCAGCACGGCTTGATGAGTGGTGCCAGGTCTGTGCCCAGGATCCGAACCAGTGAAACCCTTGGCCGCCAAAGTGGATCGCGTGACCTTAACCACTTGGCCACGGGGCCGGCCCCCTGGCAGCCATTATAATTATCATTATTGATCAAGTTTTTATTCATGTATAAAACAACCCAATAACATGCTCCAAAAAACAGTTGCCCTATACTGATCTTAATAGAAAATAGTCTAGCTTTTAAAGCCATTCAATATTTTTTTTTTTGAGAAAGATTAGCCCTGAGCTAACTGCTGCCAATCCTCCTCTTTTTGCTGAGGAAGACTGGTGCTGAGCTAACATCCATGCCCATCTTCCTCTACTTCATATGTGGGACACCTGCCACATCATGACTTGCCAAGCGATGCCATGTCTGCACCCAAGATCCAAACCGGTGAACCCTGGTCCGCTGAAGCAGAATGTGTGCACTTAACCACTGCGCCACCGGGCCGGCCCCAAAAACCATTCAAATTTTAATCAGAATTGATTTAACTTACAAAAATTACTTCAATCTTTTGTATATTTTAAAGTCCACTTTGACATAAAATATAAATATATGCAAAGAATCTGATATATGTTCTTAATGAAAAACATTCCCCCAAATCAAAGAGTCATGTAAATCAGACATAAGATCCATATTTTATTTATTATTTTTTTAAGGAAAATTAGCCCTGAGTTAACTACTGCCAATCCTCCTCTTTTTGCTGAGGAAGACTGGCCCTGAGCCAACATCCATGTCCATCTTCCTCTACTTTATACGTGGGATGCCTGCCACAGCATGGCTTTTGCCAAACGGTGCCATGTCTGCTCCAAACCGGCAAGCCCTGGGCCGCTGAGAAGCAGAATGTGCGAACTTAACCACTGCGCCACCGGGCTGGCCCCTCCATATTTTATTTAATTCATACACAAAACCCAATTTAATAATCTTAGCCACATATATTTACTTCCTGGGGGGAAAAAAAGGAAGTGTTATTTCACCTAGGTTTACGTAAATTAATGACTTGAACTAATTAAAAAGAAGAATCACACCCCATTTACAATCGCAACAAAAAGAATAAAATATCTAGGAATAAATTTAACCAAGGAGGTGAAAGACCTATACAAGAAAAACTATAAGACATTACTGAAAGAAATCGATAATGACATAAAGAAATGGAAAGATATTCCATGTACACGGATTGGAAGAACAAACATAGTTAAAATATCCATACTACCTAAAGCAAACTACAGATTCAATGCAATCCCAATCAGAATCCCAATGACATTCTTCACAGAAACAGAACAAAGAATCTTAAAATTCATCTGGGGCAATGAAAGATCCTGCATAGCTAAAGCAATCCTGAGAAACAAGAACAAAGCTGGTGGCATTGTAATCCCTGACTTCAAAACATAATACAAAGCTACAGTAATCAAAACAGCATGGTACTGGTAGAAAAACAGGTGCACAGATCAATGGGACAGAACTGAAAGCCCAGAAATAAAACCACACATATACGGACAGCTAATCTTTGACGAAGGAGCCAAGAACATACAACGGAGAAAGGAAAATCTCTTCAGTAAATGGTGCTGTGAAAGCTGGACAGCCACACGCAAAAGAAGGAAAGTAGATCATTATCTTTCTCCATACACAAAAATAGACTCAAAATGGATCAAAGACTTGAAGGTAAGACCAGAAACCATAAAACTTCTGGAAGAAAACATAGGCGGTACACTCTGACATCAGGCTTAAAAGGATCTTTACAAATATGATAACCCCTCAGACAACGGAAACAAAAGAAAAAATAAACAAGAGGGACTTCATCAGACTAAAGAGCTTCTGGAAGGCAAAGGAAACCAAGATCAAAATGAAGAAACAACCCACCAACAGGGAGAAAATATTTGCAAATCATATATCTAATAAGGAGTTAATCTCCAAGATATATAAAGAGCTCACACAACTGAACTGCAAAAAAATAAACCACCTAATCAAAAAGTGGGCAGAGGATACAAACACACATTTTTCCAAAGAAGATATACAGATGGCCAATAGGTACATGAAAAGATGCTCAACATCACTAATCACCAGGGAGACGCAAATCAAAACTACCCTTAGATAACATCTTACACCCTTTAGAATGGCTATAATCACCAAGACAAAAAATAATAAATAATGGAGAAGTTGTGGAGAAAAGAGAACCCTCATCCACTGCTGGTGGGAATGCAAACTGGTGCAGCCACTTTGGAAAAGAGTATGGAGATTTCTCAAAAAACTAAAAACAGAACTACCATATGACCCAGCTATCCCACTACTGGGTATTTATCCAAAGAACCTGAATTCAACAACGCAAGGAGACTTACGCACTCCTATGTTCACTGCAGCATTGCTCACAATAGCCGAGACATGGAAGCAACCCAAGTGCCCAACAATTGATAATTGGGTAAAGAAGATGTATATATATACAATAGAATACTACTCAGCCATAAAAAAGACATAATCGTCCCATTTGCAACCACATGGGTGGACCTTGAGGGCATCATGTGAAGCAAAATAAGCCAGACAGAGACAGACGAAAACCATATATGATTTCATTCATATGTGGAATACAAACAAACTACGGACAAAGAGAATAATTTAGTGGTTACTGGGGGCAGGGCACAAGGGGTGCAGGCGCACATTTATATGGTGTTTGACAAATATTAACGCACAACTGAAATTTCACAATGTTATAAACTATTTAGACCACAATAAAAAAATTTAAAAAAAGAAAAAAAGAAGAATCACAGCATTTTAGTTTCTCAGATGAGGACCTGAGGCCCAGAAAGGTCGGTGACCTCGGATTGCACAGGTAGGCAGTGATATATATGGTACCAAAAACCCAAAGCTCCTGACTCCTTCTTTCCAGGATACTGGGCTACATCTCAAATGGAAAGAAATTCTAAGGTGGATTAAGTCACCAGTTTATCTGCAATAGTGAAAACTATGGGAATTTACTTTTACATAGTTTCCATTTCTAGGACTCATTAGAATTTATATATATATATATATATATTTTTTTAAGATTTTATTTTTCCTTTTTCTCCCTAAAGCACCCCCCCCACCCCCACAGCACATAGTTGTGTATTTTTAGTTGTGGGTCCTTCCAGCTGGGGCATGTGGGATGCCGCCCCAGCATAGCCCAACGAGCGGTGGTGCCAAGTCCACGCCCAGGATTCAAACTGGTGAAATCCTGGGCCACCAAAGCGGAGCCCGAGAACCCAATCACTTGGCCATGGGGCCAGCCCCCAGAATTTATATATATATTTTTTTTGAGGAAGATTAGCCCTGAGCTAACTACTGCCAATCTTCCTCTTTTTGCTGAGGAAGACTGGCCCTGAGCTAACATCCATGCCCATCTTCCTCTACTTTATACGTGGGACGTCTGCCACAGCATGGCTTGCCAAGCAGTGCCATGTCCGCACCCGGGATCCGAACTGGTGAACCCTGGGCTGCCAAAGCAGAACATGCGCAGTTAACCGCTGTGCCACTGGGCTGGCCCCAGAATTTATATTCTTTAAAATTGCATCAGGCTCCAAACACAAGCAAAACTAGTTCTAACACTTTTCCTTGTTTCACTTTAATTGGGTAAATAGAAAGCCACTGGCAGGAGAGATGTGGTAGGAGAGGTGGAGAAGGCAGGGAAGGCTGGGGATGAAATAATGCTCCGGCTACACTTAAGGTGTTAAGTAATCAGATCACTGGGCAAGCTACCACCAGCTCAATTCCTGTCTCTTGGAACCCTCTTCAAGCTTCTAGCTAAGTGTCTTATAAGCCCCAAAGCATTATGAAGAAATTAGGAGTGTTCAAAGCTGACTGGAATCGCTGTTGAGAATTGTAAACACCTCATCTGCAAAAACCCCCTTTGCCCTTTTTTTCTTACATGTACCACCTTTTACCATATTATATATTTTTTTGTATTTATCTTGTCTATCGTCTATCTTTCCCACCAGAATATAAGTTACTCAAAGGCAACACTTTTTGACTGCTTTGTTCTTACTCTTTCCCTAGTGCCTAGAAAAGTGTAGACACGTAGTAGATATTCAAGAACTACTTATTGAAAAGTGAAAAATTATTGGTCTTTTGCCTTTCCCTTAATTAACATGAATGGTAATTTAGGCATGTTTTCTGGCTGAATTATATAGATAATTGTGGGCCTTTCTCTAAAAGTAAAATCCTTTTCTAACACCTCAGCTCAAAAAACTTATTTTTAGCACACCAGGACAATATTACTAATGGTATTTTGATTTTAGGTGCCTTCTGAGCAAACTAGTCTACAAATCGAGTTCTAAAATAACTTTCATATGTTTAAAAAATGAAAGAGCTGGGGCTGGCCCCGCGGCCAAGTGGTGAGGTTCACGCGCACCCCTTCGGCAGCCCTGGGTTTCGCAGGTTCACATCCAGGGTGCAGACATGGCACCGCTCGTCAGGCCATGCTGAGGCAGCGTCCCACATGGCACAACCAGAGGCACTCACAACTAGAATATACAACTATGTACCGGCGGGCTTTGGAGAGAAGAAGAAGAAAAGAAAAGAAGATTGGCAACAGTTGTTAGCTCAGGTGCCAATCCTTAAAAAAAAAAATGAAAGAGCTCAAGGAGATTAGGATCAAAGTGAAAAAGAAAATAAGCTATCATTGAACTGAATCTAAATAGGTAAACTTAAAAATAACTCTGAGTTTTGCTCCACAATTGGAGGGAATCTTCAGGAAAGGTGCCCTAAGATACTGACTCTATGAATATTAAAGTTAGCACTCTGTTTAAAAATTGTGGAGATGCCATGACTTGCAAAATATACAGTGAAAAAGCTGGTGAACACTGAATGATAAAAAATCTAGTAGAGATGAATGGAGAATATGTGTTAATGAGTCAGAACTGCTCTGAAATAACACTGGAGATGGTTGCTTGGTTTTTTTAAACTTTTCAGAAATCAAGATCCTTTTCCATGACTTTTCTACAATTAAGAAAATATTTTAAGGGCCAGCCCAGTGGTGCAGCAGCTAAGTGCACACGTTTCGCTTCGGCGGCCCGGGGTTTGCCGGTTTGGATCCCAGGTGCGGACGTGGCACCGCTTGGCAAGCCATGCTGTGGTAGGCGTCCCACATAGAAAGTGGAGGAAGATGGGCACGGATGTTAGCTCAGGGCCAATCTTCCTCAAAAAAAAAAAGAAAGAAAGAAAGAAAAGAAAAAGAAAAAGAAAATATTTTAAAAGGTGATGCTATGTTTAAAAAAAAAGCAAAAACATATCAAAAAACAAGATTAAGAACTTCTGACAATATGGTTTCACTTTCTGTTTAACCACTGAAATATTTCAAATCACCTCTTGCAGTCTGGCATACTGATTGCCATCCTTCCAGTGGGTTAAAGAATGAAAACAACTTGATTGATAAACGTTGCGGAATACCTACAGCTAAAGCACTGATGTTGTAAAGCCTGTTCGCTCCTGGCCTACAGTTTACTGGTCAGACCACCAACTTCATCAGGCCACTGAGTCTACTAGAACCTGAGCTTCTACCCAACCTAAAGCAAGTTTATAATAAGAATCCTCTCGAAGTCGTGAAGGCAGCTTATTCCACCATGTTTATCATTCCTGTCATCGTCTCCAGTCACTGTTCAAAAGATAAGTCCTTTCTGTCAAGGCTCTTTGAGCTGCTCACACTTTTGCCTCCTTTTCCCATTCCTGATCTCCCACTAGTGGAAAGTGCCAAAGGGGCATTAGGGAGCCGCTTCCCATCTCCCCTGATCTCCCCCAGTCACACCCATTCTTTGGTATAGATACGTGACGGTTTTTCAACCTGTGACACTCCGAAGTCCCTTCTGTTACAGATATTCTGGAGCTACCACTGCTCTCAATCTTCCTTTACAAATCTTTCCACACTGCCTCCTGAGATCTTCCATGATAAACAGATTTTTCTTCTACATCCTTAACTCATTCACTGAACACTTTGCACTTGGCTCTCCCTTGAGGACTCGTAACTGAATTCTAATTCTTCCATGAGCACATTGCTTGTCACCCTCTGTATTGGAGGCTGCTCCCTCTGCAGCAGGCAATGTATCTGGAAGCCACAAATGAGGGTCTCTATTCACCTCCATTTCCATTATTCTTCCTTTTTTTTGGTTTGGCAAAAATCTTCGCTCCCTTGGGACTCTAGTCATTTGTGACCCACTGTCTAGCCCTGCTTTTCTGCTTTATTTTTCTGGCCTCCTGAAATCTAACTTTTATTGGTCTCTTAGCACAAGAGTTGGCAAACTTTCTGTAAAGGATCAAATAGCAAATATTTTTGTCTTTGCAGGCTGTACTGGTCTCTGTCACAACTCTTCAATTCTGCCATTGCAGTGCAAAAGCAGCCACAGACAATAGTAAACAAATGGGCATGGCTGTGTTCCAATAAAACTTGATTTACACAAACAGGCATCAGGCTGGGTTTGGCCCAAGGGCTACAGCATGCCAACCCCTGTCCAAGTACAGGCCAGTCACCGTGATGGGGGCTTTACATGCATTATCTCATGGGAAACTACAACGACAATCCCCTTCTGGGCTGGACTAGCAGACAATGAAACATAAACACCTAGCACAGTGACTAGCCTATAATAGGTGCTTGATAAATGATTGTTGCAAATGATAATAATTAATCTGAAATGTCTCTGCAAGATGCATATTTTACGCATGACGAAATAGAGGCTCAGGGGCATTAAGTAACTTGCCCAGGGAGTAAGTAAAAACACTAGAATTCAAAAACCTTAATTAACTGTCTGCTCTATTCTTTCCCAATGAATGCAATTTTGACTGAGTTTAATTAGGGAAATCTAGGTGAAATGAACAGTAAGTCCCAGGAAATGAGGATCTGGAGTTTAGGGGAGTAGTGGGAATAGACTTAAATTTTCTGCAGAAATCTGCCTTCTCCTTTCACTTTCTTAATTAATAATCCTCATTAGGAGCTATTAGCACATCAAAAGAGTATTAAAATAGTAATTAACCTTGGTGGCTAAAGTAAACACAAATCCAATTGTCACTTTGACAAGCTCAAAAAAATGCTCCAAAATTCTCAATGAAGCCAGTAGGCAACAGTAAATAAACCATTAAGTTGAAAATTAACATGTCATTCAAGTCAGTTAAGACAGAATTTTCTAACTTGCTATTCTCTCTTAGGCATTAGTCAGTTAATGGCTATTGCTATCATAGAATTGTTTACAACCATACTTAATCCTCTGGACCCAACTCAAAGAACTTTTTTTTTTGAGGAAGATTAGCCCTGAGCTAACATCTGCCGCCAATCCTCCACTTTTTGCTGAGGAAGACTGGCCCTGAGCTAACATCCATGCCCATCTTCCTCTACTTTATATGTGGGATGCCTGCCATAGCATAGCTTGCCAAGCGGTGCCATGTCCGCACCCGGGATCCGAACCGGCGAACCCTGGGCTGCCGAAGCAGAATGTGCGCACTTAATCGCCACGCCACCAGGCCAGCCCCTAAGAACTTTTTTACATAGATTGCACAGGGAAGAAATATGGAATATGACTCAGCCATAAAAAAGAATAAAATCTCACCATTTGCATGATTTGCAATATGGATGGACCTTGATGGCTTTAGGCTAAGTGAAATAAGTTGGATGGAAAAAGCCAAATACCATACGATTTCACTCATATGTGGAATCTAAAAAAACGAACAGACAAAATAACAAAAACAAATTAATAGATACAGAGAATAGATTAGTGGATACTAGAGGGGAAGGGGCTTGGGGATTGGGCAAAATGGGTGAAGGGGGGCAACAGTACGGTGAGGGACGGTAACCAGATTGGTGGTGGTGAGCACTTTGTAGAGTATGCAGATGTCAAATTATAAAGCTGTACATCTGAAACTTATTCAAAAAGAAAAGTCCCAGAGATTTCAGACATGCTCAGGCTTATCTGTGGGATTGGAGAGGTGGGTCCAGCTGGGGTTTACCTATGCCAGGGCTTCAGTAATCCCAGGGATAGAACAATGACCAGAAACAGGGAAGATGAAAACTGGAGAGAACAGATGCCTAACTATTTGATTCACTCGCCAACAAATATTTACAGAGTACTACTACTGTTCTAGGTACTAGGAACACAGTAGTTAACAAAATAAAGTTCCTGCCCTTATGGAGCTTACATGCCGGTAGGGGAGATAGTAAACGTATAAATAAATAGATGATAAACATCAGCAACCAGAGTATGGAGAAAATTTAAAACAGGGCATGATGATGTGATGAGAGTGCTGTTTTAAATAGGGTAGGCAGGGAACACAGAATTAGCAAACACTAAACCACTGCTTCTGGCGGAAATAAACAGGTTCCTGAGAGCGTCCGTTCACAACATTTGCATCAAGTGATCAATACATAACCTTGTTTTATGTGTGTTTCTGTTTAAAGAAGGCTTATTTAATATCTACGATTGATTCATCAGCATTGAACTCATGGCCAACATCATTATATCTTATGGCTGAATACAGCTTATCTAACACACATTTCCTCTGTAAGGTCATGGTTTCACCTCTGCCCAGTCCTCCCCAACTGTTGGTGTTAAGGCTTTCCCTTCTGTACCACCACTGCCCCTCTGGGTGTCAAAGTCACCCTGGCCTATATCCTGGAAAACTAAAAAGGGGCAACTGTTTACATGGACAACGTGGTTAGGGGTTCAAGCCTCAGAACACAGGCTTACATCCTTTTAGTCAAGAGCCACAGCTGGGTTGGCCTGGTGGCACGGTGGTTAAGTGCACACGTTCCGTTTTGGTGGCCTGGGGTTCGCCGGTTCAGATCCTGGGTGTGGACATGGCACCGCTTGACAAGCCATGGTGTGGCAGGCGTCCCACATATAAAGTAGAGGAAGGTGGGCACTGATGTGAGCTCAGGGGCCAGTCTTCCTTGGCAAAAAGAGGAAGATTGGCAGCAGATGTTAGCTCAGGGCTAATCTTCCTCAAAAAAAAAAAAAAAAGCCACAGCTATGTGCAGGCTGCTGTCAATGGAAGGAGCACATCCCTCTATGACCAGACAGACAGCTACGGTGACTGTTTCACTTGACTTCACCTGACTGTATGTTGTGCACCACTGAACGGCAATCAATGGTCTGCAGGCATTGGCCCATTGGCCCCTGAAAGTGCTGAACAGTTCTCCCAGTGTTGACCCCTGCTCCATTTCTCCTCTACCTTGCCAACTGATGTCCTCTCTAACCCCCGGTTCAGGTGATCCACATTCGGATCTGGGGGTTGGGGAGGACATCATTCGGCAAGACAGAGGAAATGATGATACCACATAATGAAACGAGGTAGCTTAAAAAGGAATAGTTTTTGAGGGGCGGTGCAATGCAGTGAGGGAATTAAGAGTTGTGTTTTGAAAATGTACAGTGTGAGATGCCATTTAGACACTGGAGATAGTTTGATGGTTAAATCTATAGCTCAGGGAAATTGGGCTGGAGAAGTAAATTTGAGAGTGAACAACACATGGATAGTATTAACATCACTGAGACGAATGAGATCACTTAATGAAAGATGAGCTTGAACCTGGAACAACAAAAAGGGCTTGAAATCATTCTGTTTTCTATTGATCCTTTTTAGAGACACCTTCTAGTATTCACCTTAGTTCATTTTCTCCGTTTCTGTGTGAAAAGAAGAATAAAACTACGGGAAAATTTGAAAAAGTGTTAAAGGGTTATCAGCACCAGATCTCAATTCTCTTTTTGTCAGGACATGTAAAACATTACTTAGCCTAGTGAACTCAGATTAAATATAAGCTGGAAATTGAATATTACTTTTGAGATTTTTAGGCAGTTTCTGATTCTTACATATTATGGAGTCTTTTATCTGAATAATGAAACATCTTTAGGGGGGAAAACTTCAAAGGAAAGAGTCCTTACTGTATATTCTCTGAAGCATGGAGAAAGCTGGAAAAAAGTTAGGACTAAGACAGCAACACTCCAATTCAGCAACCAAACACGCGTATGGCAAACTCCAACCCTTCAGGCAGGTGTGTATCCAAGGGAATAGACAGATCCATGAGGAGTGAGAAGGGGTGAGAAAGGACACAGTATCAATATTTCTAGGTTCTTTGTCATTAAAAAAATTTTTAATAAAACATTAATTAAAATAATTTTTAATGGCCCTGTGATCTTTTTTTTAAAGTCCTTATCTTTCAGAGATACATGCTGAAATATTCACAGATTAACTGAAATGTTGAGTATTTGCTTCAAAACACTTACGGAGGAGTGGGGAGTTGGTGAGGGGATAGATAAACAAGATGAAACTATGAGTTGGAGCTGGGTGATGGAGACAGAAGAGTTCGTTATACTACTATTTCTGTCAATGCTTATGTTTTATTGTTTTCTATAATAAAATACTTTTAAAAATGAATCTTTGAAATACAGAATACATGTAATTCTTGATCTGTGTTCAGGACAATTTGCTATGAGGTGAGGAATACCAGAACCGAGGCTCAGAGAAAGGGGTTTGGAGGAGGCAGGTAAGAGCTGAGCTCTCATCAGGATAAGCAACAGTCCTGTAAGGTGGGAAAGTAGGAACATATCTGGATGGATGGATATCGACAAGTGCCAGTTAGGGAGACTGGCCATATCTGGAGCTGTTAGGTGCTAAAGCGGTGTTCATGTTAGCACAGATGCTGAGCCCCAAGAGTGGGGAAAGACTGAGGGTGGAGGACTATGCCCGCCACTTAAAACACTGTAGGAAGCCCATCAAAGTCAGCCATGGGCAGCAGGTCTTGTGTCTCAGATATTCACATAGACTATCTTCCTGCTCAACCTCTCTACTCATTCTCTCTTTCTCTGTTTTTCTCCCTCTGCTAATCCCACTCTTCTTTATGATATGCTGGGACATTGTTCTCAGCATCACCTATTCTCCTCTGACTTGAGACCCAGAGCCTTGTGCCAGTCCTTCCCACTCCTTGTTCAGCCATGTTTGGCTGGTAGGCCTGGAAAAGAAAGCTGGAAAGAATGTGCTGAGTAACTCCAAAAGACTCTAGATGTGACCATTCCAACAATGCTGAGACACAGTGCCCAGCCAGATAAGATACTGGAGCGCAGCACAAAGAGAAAAATATGCTCATGCTCCCTGTGGAGAGGAAACCACACTGGGTCATTTAGATATCATGTGGCTAAAGCAGATCTAGTGTTTGTTGACGTCATTCTTACTTAAAACTCTTTCTGAAAGAATAACTAAGAGCAGCTTGCTGCTGTGAATCACCAGGCCTTCAAACCCTATGTTTTAGAAAATTGATGAGTGAGGGGCTGGGACCAAATAACTTGCCAGTCTACAACATGTGGGTTATACATCGGGAAGTGCGGATCACACTCAGATTTTCACGCAGTGGAAGCTATCTAGGAAATCTGGAGCAAGCTATTCTGTTTGGGAAAATAAAGAGCTATGAATTTAGTAGTTTCTCCTCAATACTCAATTATGAAATCACCAAAACTGAGACTGGGAGATTCTAGGTAAACCAATAAACTTTGCTGGGATTTAATGTCCCCATCTAGCAAATGAGTTAATTAGAATAGATGGTCTCTAAAGATTCTCCTCAGCTCTAAACTTATAATTCCACGAAACACTTAAGACAAAACAACTTTCTTATCACGGAAAATTTCAAAAAGACACCTAACGTAGAGACCAATATGAGGAGTCCTCAAGTACCAGACAGTCCACTTCAACAACTGTTCAATTCTATTTTCCTTCCCTGCTACTTACTCACCCTCCTGCTGGCACTCTATTACTTTGAAGCAAATCCTAGACATCATAGGAAATATATTTTAATGACTTCTCTTGGAGCAAAGATAGTCTACAAATAACAGATCAGATAGTCAGTCTTCCCACTTTTCCTGGAGACCTTCCCTTACTGCAATTGTAAACACTATCAGTAAACTCAGCAGTATAGGATACTAAGTATTATATGCTGAACCCAATTATACTCAGTAAAGGAAGAGCTACCATTAATGACCACTTGCTATCTTCCAGGTATTACTGTGCTGTATTAGTTATCTATTGCTGTGTAACAAATTACCCCCAAATTTTGTGGCTGGAAACAAGAAAGATGTATTATCTCATAGTTTCTGTGAATAAAGACCCCAGGAGCAGCTTAGCTGGGTGATTCTGGCTCAGCCCTGTCAGGAGGCTGCAATCTAGGTGTTGGCTGTGGCTGCGGTCAGCTCAAGGCTTGACTTGGTGAGAATCCACTTCTGAACTCACTCACAGGGCTACCTGATGACATTGTAGCTGGCTTCCCTCGGGGTGAGCAAGCCAAGAGGACAAGACAGAGAGAATCCAAGACTGAAGCCACAGCGTTTTTTATAACCTCACCTTGTTAGAAACGTCTCATCACTTCTGATGTATTGTGTGTGTTAGAAGCCAGTCAATAAGTCTGCCCCACACTCAATGGAGGGGGACTGCACAAAGGCATAAACCGGGAGGCAGGGATCACTGTAAGCTACAAAGAGAGGTTGCTCATCACACACGCCAAGTATTGATTACTGAACTGATAGTTATAGCTTAACTGTAAATTAATAAATGATTTCACTTCTTATATCATTCTACCCACTTGAGAGACCAGGAAAATTAAGTAACTTGCCAAGGACAGAGTAGAAGAAAGTGAGGAAACCATAGACAGATTAATTTCAGCCATTCATCATATATTGGTTACTCTGTGAGGGAGTGGGGATCCAGAAGAGACTATGACATGTGAATACACAGCCGTGACACATGTGAACCCTGCTCTCACAGAGCTTACAGTCTAGTGTAGAATTCAGATATTAATAAATTACAAAAATAATTAATTACAATAACCAGATTAAACTACTAGATTTATAATGCTTCTGTTAAACACAGAGTTGAATAAAACAGATAAAAAAGTATAGATGTATAAAGGTCTTTGAATATTCTTGTGAAAAGCAATGTTTAGAAGTCTTTGAAGAGAACAGGAAGACAAAAATAACATGGCAGCTACAGCACTGAAAATGGCTGCCCAAAATATCTTGCTTATTTTAAGAAAATTTTTAACATTTCCATTCAACTCCTTTGCATTGCTGATCCACAGAAATCTGCAGAGTGACCGTGCTCAGTCAGACGTCCTTATTCCCCTCTTCAATGGGCTGATTCTTCTAAGCATTCTTGTATCTATCCAGGCTCAACCCAAACTGTGATAGTCTAACAATTCTAACAATTATATTGCTATTGGACATCCCAGCTCCCCCTCCCACTTTTTTAGACAGTCAAATATTTATGTTTGAAAATTAAAATGAACTTATTTGATTCCTGGGCACTTAAGAGTGCAGGTGAGAAGGCTGCTGAACCAAAGACTTTCAGACCTAAGAACAGCTACCTTAGACAAAAAATTAGGCCCAAAACATTCAAATTCATTCTATGAAATTTTGGGTGGAAAATGGCAATGAAAATCTATAGGACAATTAAAATAGTGAAAAAAAATTAAAGAAGTTCTTAAATCTTACACTGCAAATTGAGAAAACCCTGTCAAGGAAATGGAAGAGATACTCCGGCTTCCATTTTTCATTCCTGTGGGTGCAAAAAACTGGGGAAAGAGGAAAAAGCTTTCAATCTGTGAGTGCTAATGAAATGTGTCCATTAAGAAATCTTGCCTATATTCAATGTTTTTAAACTATTCACTAATTTTGCCCTTGAAAAAGGAAGAAGTGTACAAGCTAAATTTTTAAGTATTAGTTCCTTTTTAAACCTCTATCCAGATCGTCAAAGATTGGTTTCCACGGGGCTCAAACTGACTCCAAACCATTGCTAACCGGACTCAACTGCTGTGCATTTCTACTGAACCAATTGTGACTCCTAATGTGGCTAGGAAAACAGTTTCTGCTATCGGCTACAAAATTCAAATTATCCATATATACAATAAACTTCAGAAGTAAACTGACAACAGGGCCTTCATGCCCAAGGTCTAATCTCGTACTTTCTGGCAAAAATACAGATTAAGTAAGGAGGGAGTAATTCTCAGGAAAATGATCATTATCTCTGTGACTACTTATCAGTTGTGCACAATCCCTACCAATCCTAATTTTCACCTGCCACGGAATCTATGAAGTCACTCGCCAATTTCTTTTTGGCTAGGAGGTGAAAAAGTTCTCATTTGTTTCAAACCATTTGCTTCTTCCTGAATAAGTAGTTACTCTTTCTCACTACAATAACTTCAAAACGTTGTCAAAAATACCTCGCAAAATTTGCATTAAGGCGAAACGACTTTGCACGCGTCCGCTGTTGATAATGAGGCTGCACTTACTTAGGAGGCAGGAGAGGACTGATCGTGGAAACAAGCGATTTCCACCTTGGGAGTTCCCATCCCGACATCTCGGCCGAGGGAGCGACCCGGGGCGCTGCAGCCTGGAAGGGACTTCGGGAAGCGCCAGGCAGCAGGTTTCTCTCCGGAGACCCCCGGTGATGCGTGGGAATTCCAACTCCCACCCTAAGAAGGAAACTTCTCGTCCAGAGAGACCTGTATCCCTCTCGGCACTCTCCTCAGTGACTTGGAGCGACTCGGCGTCACTTTCCCCGTCTTTGAAAAACCCGAGAGGAGCAGCGGCCACCTGCCCGAGGCCACGGCAATAAAGCCGCACCACCCTCGAGTCCGAGCCCCACAGGGAGGGGTGCGAAGCAGCGCCCTGGGCCCCTCCTCCCCAGCTCGGCGTCTGCTCGGGGCTCGCAGGCGGGCAGGGCCGGGACCCCGCGCCCCGCAGGGGTCGCGGCGAGAGGCGGAGGAGGGGAGCGCGGGCCGCGCGGCTGCGGCCCTCCGGGGGGCGGGGCCCGAGCGCTGCCCCGCCCCCCGCGTCCTCCCTTCCCCGCCCCGCCCCCACGCCCTTTTCCACCCGCCCCCGCAGTAGGAAAGGGAGAGGGAGGTGGGAAGGAAAGTGCTCCTCTGTGGAAAGGGGCGGAAGGAGGGAGGAAAAAAAAGAAAAAGGGAACAGAAACATGGCCGTCCGCTGTCCGGGCGGCCGTGCCGCGGAGAGCTCCTAGGCGAGCCGCCATCCGCACGGCGGGCCTCGCGTGAGCCGGGCGCCGGCGCGAGCTCGCGCCCCGGCCGTTACCCCTCACTGCCTGCGGCGCCCCTCGAGTCCGAGCCCTTGAGGCGGCGCAGGCGCAGAGCCGGCCGTGGCGGCGGCGGCCGCCGGAGCGAGTCCCCCGCCCTGCCCTGCCGAGGGCGCCCAGGCCGCGAAGCCGGCGCTTTCATGCCCCAGCAAGGGGCTGTGTCCTGGGGGCGCTGAAGGAGGAGCGCGCGGCAGGTGAGTCTGGGCGGAGGGCCTTTCGCGGAGGAACCCTGCGCCGCGCGTCCGCCGGGCCCGCGCCCCCGGGCAGGGAGGGCGCCGGGCAGGTAGCAGCTCGGCGGGCTGATTCCAATGGCCGGCCTACGGGGGGTCGCCGAGGAGGCGGAGAGTGGCCGGGTTGGCATTCCTGGCCTAGTTTCCCCGCAGTTTCCGGGGGCGGGGAGTCCCCCGAGCCTGCGGGGTGTGTTGGGGGCGAGGCTGCGCCGGGAAGGGCCTCCCCGCGCCGCCGCCCGGGCTCCCGAGAGCCACTTGCGTGGAAGCGCTGGGGCTCTGGGCCCCAGGGACCGCGGGCTGGGGGTGGGGTGGGGGCGGGTTGGGGGCGGCGTGGGAATCGGGGGTTCCTGAGGGGGTTTTGGGGCAGAGCGGGCGGAGAGCTAGGGCCCAGGGTGTCGAAAAGGATCGGGAGAGGGTGCGGGGAGAACCGGGGGCCCGGGCAGGTGTCGCAGGTGAATTGAGCGCATTTCCTCCTCTGCCTAAGAGTGGCCGATCCTCAGGGCTTCTTTGTTGGGGATGACTTTTAGGAAGGCAGGTTCCATTCAACTCCGAGTGACTGAACACAAATGAAACCAACTAATGAGCACCTAGTGCTGACTCCTGTAAAGAGCTGTAACTTTGCTGCATTGAGGATGCTGTCATGTCCTTGTTTCTTCCCTTTTTCTGCTTCATAGACCTTTTCCCTCCCAAAGACCATGCCCCATCAGAACAAATAAGGAATGACCCAGTTTTTAAATAGTATCCCCCTCCCCCATTATGTGTTTGTTTCACACGGGAAAATTTAGGGCAGTTACCAAAGTTACTTGTGGAAATGTAAGAGAGTGTCATCTCCAGTAATGAACACTCAGCTATCTGTGTTTTTGCCTCAGAGAGCTTGTCAAGCATTGTAGTCTAGGAAATTGATTTACTGAGCCTGGTTAATTGTGTGCAAAACCGTGTTAAGGCGTTCTCCCCAGACCCTAATTTACGGTGGGAGTAGGTCTTCCCTTCCGGTCTCCGGGTTTAGAAAATGAAGGATAGAGTAAGAGAGGAGAGAATGTTAGTGCTAAAGTGGTGAGTTCTCAATAAGTATTTGGTTTGAGGTGATCATGTGTCTTAAGCTATCTGAAATGCAGAGTGATGTATGATTTTCTGTGTACACGTGATAAGGGCAAAATTAGTTGCAAAAGAAAAACATCTCTGAGCATTCAAGGATTCCTGTTCTTGATCAATATAACCGTGACAGAATACCGTCCTATATTTTATTTTCTGCCCTGTTCTTTGTATTACTGTTAAAAAGTTGGTAAACTGCTTTCTTGCTGTGAGACTGAACTCGGAGATGAATTTAGATTTATTTTCATGAGGATGGTCTACCTCTCATGTAGAGCCTTTGACTCATGTCCTCAGTCATGGCAGACTCAGTCCACACTTTCCCCTCATTGGTATCTCCTGTGGCCATTTTGCAAAATAGTTGATTGGGACTAGGGATCTGACCTTTTATATTAATGATTTTAGTGAACTGGTAATATGTCAGTTGATTTTGGCCATAGTAACTCACTCACTGTACTAGTGTTCAGGCTTGTTAATTTGGATAATTGAGAAGTTATGATGCTAGAAACGTTGAAGTTGTATATTGGAGTAATTTACTCTTGTATAATTTGTAAATGAGTGCATTCTGTTGCTGAGAATAAATATAGTATTTTGTAGTATAAACTTGAGCTCTTCAGCTGAGGAAATTGGTGGTAGAGTTGGTACGTGGAGACTATTCTTAAAAGGCAAATGTTTTAAATTACAAGGAACTGCAGTGGTGTGGAGGCTATGGCAGTTCGTGGTGCCAGACTTGGAAGGTTATTTGGTTGAGTTGCTCTCTTTAAAGAAACATGTTAAGTATCTGCAATAAAATCTAATTTGTAGCTATACACAACAGATTTTGCATGCTAAATAATAACCCGACAAGGCACCTTTGCTCTGTATGTATCTGCCAGTTAAGACCAAAACATCTCATCTTTTCATTGGAGTTTTCTGCCAAGACAAACATTGATTTTGCACTGGCTTTGCTGCTCCGTTTGAAAGTTAGGTTTCAGTCTTATCCTTGCAACCTAAGTACAGGTTGTAAAGTAAAAAAGAAAACTGCTGAGTCAGAGGCAGGTTGTCGCATTTGGTCTTTCTGATTTGCAGAAATGGAATTTCTGTTATAATTTGAATTTCCAGTATAATATGCTTACTGAAACCTGGGTAGTAAGAGCAAATAAACTTTCATGATACATGGATTAAAATTTTGTCTTCTCTATGCTGGTGCCACAATTTGGACCTCCTCTTTCAGATTGTCAGTTTGACAGACTTGTAGCGATGGGATGCCTTGTTGGAATTGGAGATTATAAGAGTTAAAACTTGGGGAAAGAGTTTTAAATAGGACAACTGGTGTAAAATGGTAGGTCTTTAGCATCATTGTAGGACATTCCAAAATCAGATAATTTTATTATTTGAAATTTAAAAGTTATTATTTTGTGGGAAGATGTTAGGTAGTTGGTAAACTTAAAAATTTTTCTAATGTCAGTACATAATACTTACATATAAGTGTAATCAAGCTTAATGTGGTATTTGAAAACCATTTATTGGAAAAGACTATAATATGATTAAAGGAAATTCAGAAGGAGAAAATTTTTAATTCTCACCTATCTTACAAATACATTTTTCTGTACTCTAATTCGATTGTACTTGCATAATATATTAGTCTAATATACTAATCCTATCTATACTTATAATTCTGTGGTTAATATTCATACCATTGTCTTTTTAAACATAACATGTTTTCCCTGGTGCTGTGTATTACTATTATTTTGTGGTTTTGTAGTAGTCCCAAGTTTTACTACCACGGTTTATCTAACCATTTTCCTATCTTTTAACATTTTACTAATTCTACCTTTTTACTCTTAAAATAATGCTATAATGAAATCATTTTGCTAATATGGTGGTCCAAGCCAAATTACTTTTTGTGTGTGTGTGTGAGAGGAAGATTGTCCCTGAGCTAAAATCCATGCCAGTCTTCCTCTACTTTTGTACATGGGACGCTGCCACAGCATGTCTTGATGAGTGGTGTTCAGGTCTGCGCCTGAGATCCAAACCTATGAACCCTGAGCCACCCAAGTGGAGCGCGTGAGCTTAACCACTATGCCACTGGGCTGGCCCGCCAAATTGCTTTTTAAACCTTCAAAAAAGTAAACATTCTTTGAACTACTTCCTTTGCAGTGAATCATTACTGCTCCTATAATATAGTATTTGAGAACTGAATTAAAGCAGGGTAAAAAACTGTATATGTGCGTGTGTGACTTGAATTCATTGAGTAGGAATCAAAACGTAAATTCATCGTTCTCCTTGTTGCTGACTTGCTGCAAGTTTCTGTATCTATTCATTTTACTTTTACAATATAATAAGTAATAGTCTTATAAGATTCTTAATACTATGGTCATAATGTGGGGTATAAATGTTTCTCAGTGTACCTTATTTCAACCAAACCTAATATTTGCAAATCTAGATTCATAATCTTTTGGCTTATAGAAGAGTCATTTTATAGAATTTTTAAAAATCTTTGAAATATTTTAAAGGATTATTGAATCTAGTTTTTTTTAATTGTGTAAATGCAGTTCATTTATATCTTTAGAGATGCTTAGATACTGAGTCTCTGTTTTAATTATTGAATAAAACATCTGTTAAATAGGTACTATGCTATCTGCTAGGGGTAAAAAGGTGAATAACATATAGTCTGACTATTAAAGTCTGGTAGGTTAAGAAGTCTTATAAATAAGCACCATAACTACAAGATGACAATTCTAGAATAGAGCAGACGATGCTATAGGAGCAGAGGGAAGTACCTGTGTTTGGTGTGGATTAGAGAGGTTTAACTGGGGAGTAAGCTGGAGGAATAAGTAGGGACTGTGTCATGAAGGGTTTTAAGAGCCAAATAAGAATTAAGATCCTACAGTGTGAGGAACAGGGAGCCCTTTAATTTTAAACTGTTAAATATCCTTGGTTCTATTGTGAGGGATGGGTTGGGGGAACAGCTAGAGCGAGGCTCATCAGCTAGAAGCATGTTCTAGCAGGTTCATCAGCTAGAAGATCTTGAAGGCATCTAGGTGAGCACTGAGAACAGCTTTGGTAGGGATAAGAAAAAATAGATAGAATTGAGAACTATTATATAATACATTTCCCTCTGGCTTCAAAGCCGTATCTCTTTAGCCTTATCTCCGGCCTACTGTGCACCTGTCACACTAGCTTACTTTCAAGTTCTTTCCCTTAGATCTCCTGCACATTCTATTCCATTTACATGTTACTTTTTCTGAGAGGTCTCTCCTGATCACACTGTCTAGTTAGGGAGATCAGCTATTATCATAGCATCTTGTTATTTTATTCTGTAGAATATCCTCCTTCCCTCCCTCCCCCCTTCTCCCCCTTCACTAGTTTGGGGGTTATATGCATTCTGACTCCTTTTCATGTTTTTCTTTTTCATGTTTTGTAAGTGTGGGTCTATTTCTGATCTGTCTTTTTCTGTTCCGTTGGTCTGTATGTCTATCCTTATATCAATACTATATTGTCTTTATTACTATTTCTTTACAACAAGTCTTGCAGTCGGGTAGTGAATGTCTTCCAATATTGTCTTTTTTTCAAGAAAAATTTTTTTTTAGCGATTGGCACCTAAGCTAACAACTGTTGTCGATCTTCTTTTTTTTTCTTTCTGCTTTTTCTCCCCAAATCCCCCCAGGATATAGTTGTATATTTTAGTTGTGGGTCCTTCTAGCTGTAGTACATGGGACGCCGCCTCAGCGTGGCCTGATGAGCGGTGCCATGTCCGCGCCCAGGATCCGAACCAGAGAAACCCTAGGCTGCCGCAGCGGAGTGTGTGAACTTTACCACTCGGCCACAGGGCCGGCCCCCTTTACAAAATTTTTTAGGTTATTTTAGATTTGTAGTATTTTCATATAAATTGTAAAATAAGCTTGCCAGTTTCTACAAAAAGGCTTACGGGAAGAATTGATATTTGAATAATATTGAGTCCTCTGATACTTTAACATGGCTTAGCCCTCCATTTCTTTAGATCTCTCAAGTTTTTTCTGCAGTGTTTTTATAATTTTCATATTTTAGGTCTTGCACATATTTTGTTCAATTTATTCTAAGTATTTCATGTTTTTTGATGCTATTGTCAATGATACTGTATTTTTAAATTTCTTTTTCCAATTGTTTGTTAATAGTGTATAAAAATACAGTTGATTCTTTTGTATATTGCCTTTATATTCTGTTACTTTCCTCAATTCACTTTTCAATTCCAGCAGATTTTATGTAGATTCCTTAGGATTTTCTTCATATACAATCAGAATGTCTGCAGAGAAAGTCAGTTTTGCTTCTCTATTTCCAATCAGTATACCTTTTACTTTTTCTTCCCTTGTTGCCACTGGCTAGGTTAGTGCTGTTTACTAGAAATATAATGTAAGCCACATGTGTAGTTTTAAATTTTCTAGTAGCTCCACACTAGGAAGTAACGAGTGACATTAAATTTAATATATTTTTTAATTCCACTACATCCAAAATATTATTCACATGTGTAGTAGTTTCCCCTAGGGCTGTTGTAACAAATTACCACAACCATTGAAATTTATTCTCTCACAGTTCTGGAAACTAGAAGTCTGCAATCAAGGTGTTGGCCAGGACATCCTTCCTCTGAAGGCTCTGGGAAAGAATCCTTCTTTGCCTCTTCTTATTTCTGGTGGTTGCTGGCAATCCTGTTTCTTTTTATGTCAGTTTTGGTGGTTTGTGTCTTTAGAGAATTTGTTCATTTCATCTAAGTTATTTAATTTATTGGGATGAAAGTATTTATAATATTCTCTTATTAATGTTTAAAGGATCTGAATGATGTACCTTCTTTCATTCCTCATGTTAGTACTACCTGCCTCTTGCTTTTTTCCTAATTTAGAGGTATGGATTTTTTTTGCTATTGCTTGTCCATTTTTTATTTTATTGATTTCTGCTCTTTTAGTTTTTTCCCTCTACTTACTCTTGGTTTAGTACACTTTTTCTAGCATCTTAAGATGGACATTTAGATGACTGATTTAAAAACTTTTCTCTTTTCTAACATAAATGTTTAAAAGCTATAAATTTTCTTCTAAACACTGCTTAGCTGCATCTCACAAATTGATTTCTGTTATTTTTTTCTTCAGTTAAAAATATTTTCTAGGGGCTATCCCTGAGGTGTAGTGGTTAAGTTCAGTGTGCTCTGCTTCAGCAGCCCAGGTTCCGTTCTAGGGTGCAGACCTGCACACTTGTTGGTGGACGTGCTCTGGCGGCGACCCACATACACAATGGAGGAAGATTGGCACAGATGTTAGTGCAGGGTGAATCTTTCTCAAGCAAAAAGAGGAAGATTGGTAACAGATGTTAGCTCAGGGTGAATCTTCCTCAGCAAAAGGTACATATATATTTTCTAATTTCTCTTGCGATTTTTTTTTTGATCCATGGATTGTTTAGAAAAGTGTTGTTTACTTTTTAAATACTTGGATAATTTTGTAAGCTGTCTTTGTATTGTGATTCCAAATTTAATTCCATTGTGGTCAGAGAACATGTTCTGTATGATTTATATTCTGTAAAATTTATCCAGCCTTGTTTTATGGTTTATCTTGGTGAATTTTCTGTGTGTACTTGAAAAGAGTGTCTGTATTACTGTCGTTGGGTGGAATGTTCTATGAATATCAATTATGTCAAGTTAGTTGATAGCATTCTTCAAATTTTGTGTATTCTTACTGATTTCCTGTATACCTGTTCTATGAATCACTGAGAGAGGAGTGTTGAAATCTGTAATTGTGGATCAGTTTATTTCTCCTTTCAACTTTGTCAGTTTTGGCTCCATATACTTTGACACTATCTTGTTAGATGTATATACATGCTTAGGATTATTACATCTTGATGAATTAACTCTTTTATTCTTATTATGAAATTCCTCTTTATCCCTGCTCTGAAATCTTCCTTTGCCTGTTATTAATATGGCCACTCTAGCTTTCTTATGATTAAAATTTATGTTGCATCTCTTTGCATCCTTGTACCTTTTTGAAAATAGACTTTTTTAGAACAGTTTTAGACTTACAGAAAAATTGAGAAGATATTACAGAATTCCCTATACCCCAGACCCAGTTTCTCCTATTATTAACATCTTTTATTAGCATGGTATATTTGTTACAATTAATGAACCAATATTGATACATTATTGATAACTAAAGTCTATAGTTTATTCACATTTCCTTAATTTTACCTAATGTTCTTTTTTCTGTTCCAGGATCCCATCCATGTACATTACATTTAGTTGTCATGTCTCCTTAGGCTACTTTTGGACTTTTCTTGCTTTGATGACCATGACAGTTTTTTGTTTTTTGTGTTTTTTTTTGAGGAAGATTATCCCTGAGCTAACTGCTGTCAATCCTCCTCTTTTTGCTGAGGAAGACTGGCCCTGAGCTAACATCCATGCCCATCTTCCTCTACTTTAGATGTGGGACGCCTACCACAGCATGGTGTTTGCCAAGTGGTGCCATGTCCGCACACGGCATCTGAACCCGTGAACCCCAGGCTGCTGAGAAGTGGAACGTGCAAATTTAACCGCTGTGCCACTGGGCCAGCCCCAACCATGACGGTTTTGAGGAGTACTGGTCAAGCATTTTGTATTGGAATTTTGCTGATGTTTTTCTTAGGATTAGACTGGGATTGTGGGTTTTTGTGAGGGAGATCACAGTGAAATGCCTTTTTCATTACATCATATTCAGGGTACGTACTATCATCATGATTTATGACTTTGATGTTGATCTTGATTACCTGGCTGAGGCAGTGTTTGCTATGTTTCTCCACCGTAAAGTTACTCCCCTCATCCCTCTTTCCTTTCATACTCTTTGAAAGGAAGTCATTAAGCTCATCCCACACTGAAGGAGAAGGGAGTTATACTCACTTCTTGAGGATAGAATACATAAATTATTTGGAATTCTTTTGCATGAGAGATTTGTCTCTTTTCTTTCATTTATTTATTTATTCATAGCATTTACTTATGACAGTATGGACTTACGGATATTTATTTTATACTTTGGGTTATAATCAAATACTACTTTCTTTGCTCAAATTGTTTCAGCCTTGGCTATTGAGAGCTCTTTCCGTTGGCTCCTGGGCTCCTTTGACGTACACCCATCAGTGTGAGTTTGTTTGCCTGCTTGTTTGTTTTCTGAGCACTTGATTTCTGCCACTAAAAAATGCTCCAGACTCATTTTGTGTGTTTCCTGTCCAGTCCTATAAACATCCAGTTCTTCAAGAAGCCTTGGTTCCTTTCATTGGAGAATGGTGTTAGAAACCAAGATCTGGGTACTAGGTGTCCTGGTTGCTACTCGGGTATCATTGCTTCTAGGCATTCTCAACTGATTGAACAAAGAAATATACTTGTGTATATTAGCCTGTTATATGTATATCTATAAATCCTTCTATATTTAGCCATCTGTATTTATATTAAGCTAAATATGAGTTCATACTGAGTCTCCAACTTTAATCCATTACCACATGGATCATCCTAGCCTCCTCCTCTTGCTTATCTGTAAATGCCTACTCTGACAGTGAGAAAGTTGGCTTCTACCATGCATCGTTCATCTACATAATGGTTCAGTTCCAGTGTACATATATAGCAGTATCAGAATTGTTAACTCATACCCCTTTGGGGAACAGTTTTATCAGCTAGAATGCCTGTTTGCAGTTCCTTTTGCCTTTGATTTACAGATACCACCCATTTCTTAAGTTACTTTCGTCAGCATCTCCCCCTCCCTGCCCCTCACTTCAGTGAAGTTGTTTCATATGTTTGTAATACAATTATATGCTCTTGACCTACTTCACGTTCCTCCAGGGGATCCTCTGACTGCCTCAGTGTTTTAAAAAAATATTTGCATACATTAAAGCTCACTCTGTGCTGTAAATTCCTATGAATTTTGACAAATGCCTAATGTCATGTATCCACCGTTACAGTATCATACAGAATAGTTTTACTTATGTAAAAAAATCCTGTGTACTTCAACTCTGCAACCCTCTCTGCCTCACCACAAAGCCCTGGAAACCACTGATCTCTTTCTACTGTTTCTGTAGTTTTGCCTTTTCTAGAACATTCCATAAATGGAGTCACATAGGATATAGCCTTTTCAGACTGGCTTCTTTCACTTTACAATGTGCATTTAAGGTTCCTTCATGTTTTTTTCATGGCTTGATATCTCATTTCTTTTTATCACAGAATCATCCATTGTATAGATGTATTACAGTTTATCCATTCACCTATTGGAGAACATTTTCTTTGCTTCCAGATTTTGATGATTATGAATAAAACAAACATTGTGTGTAGGTTTTGCGTGGACATAAGTTTTTGAATCTTTTGGGTGAATACCTAGGAGTGTGATTGCTGGATTGTGTAGTAAGCTTATGTTTAGCTTTGTAAGAAATTGTCAAACTGTCTTCTAAAGTGGCTGTTCATCTTGCATTCCCATCAGCGGTAAATCAAAGTTCCTGTTTCCCATCTTCATCGGCATTTGGTATTGTCAGTTTTTAAACAATTTTAGCCATTCTAATAGGTGTATATTGATTACTTGTTATTTCAATTTGCGTTTCTCTAATGACTAATGATGTTGTGTATTTTTTCGTATACGTATTTGCCATATGTATATCTTCTTTGATGAGGTATTTGTTCAGGCGTTTTGCCCTTTTCTTTGCCGGGTGGGGGGTGGGGGGGGGGGAATTAGCCCTGAGCTAACATCCACTGCCAGTCCTCCTCTTTTTGGTGAGGAAGATTGGCCCTGAGCTAACATCTGTGCCCATCTCCCTCTACTTTATATGTGGGACGCCTGCCACAGCATGGCTTGATGAGCTGTGCGTTGGTCCATGCCCAGGATCCAAACCAGCCAACCCCAAGCTGCTGAAGCGGAGCACTCAAACTTAACCACTATGCCACTGGGCCAGCCCCTTTTGCCCATTTCTTAATGGGGTTGTTTGTTTTCTTCCTGTTGAGTTCTAAGAGTTTTTTGTGTATTTTGGATACCACTGCTTTATTAGATATGTGTTGTGCAAATATTTTCTCACACTCTGTGGCTTGTCTTTTCAATTCTCTTTAACAGTGTCTTTCACTGAAGTTTTTTGTTTGCTTTGTTTGGGTTTTTTTTTGGTGAGGAAGATTGGCCCTGAGCTAACATCTGTTGCCAGTCTTCCTCTTTTTTTTTTCTCTCTAAAGCCCCAGCACATAGTTGTATGTCCTAGTTGTAGGTCATTCTAGTTCTTCTGTGTGGGATGCTGCCACAGCGTGGCTTAATAAGCGGTGTGTAGGTCCATACCCGGGATCCAAACTGGTGAACCCCAGGCCGCCAGAGCAGATTATGTGAACTTAACCAGTCGGCCATGAGGCCGGCCCCCAGAAGTTTTTAATAAAGTCTACCTTATTAATTTTTTGTTTCATGGATTGTGCTTTTGGTGTTGTATCTAAAAACTCATTGCCAACCCAGGATCACATAGATTTTCTCCTATATTTTCTTCTAAGAAGTTTTATAGTATTGTGTTTTATATATAGGTCTATGATCCATATTGAATTACTTTTTATAGAGGTGTCTTAGTCTAAATTCTTCTTTTTTTTGGCATATCAACATCCAATTTTTCCATCACTGTTTGTTGAAAGACTCTCCTTTCTCCATTGAATTGCCTTTGCTCCTTTGTTAAAGATCAGTCATCCTTTTACTTTATCATATTTGTGTCTATATTTAAAATATGTTTCCTGTAGATAGCTGAGTTGTCCTGTTTTTTTATCCAGTCTAATAACTTCTGTCTTTTAATAGTGTTTAGACCGCTTAAAAATTTCCTCTTTAAAATCAGCTTTATTCAGATATAGTTTATACACCATAAAATTCACCCATTTAGAGGATACAATTCACTGGTTCTCAGTATATTTACAGAGTTTTGCAACCATCAGCATAATTTAATTCAGAGCATTTTCAGCTCCCCAGAAAGAAACCATGTGTCCATTAGCAGTCACTGTCTAACTCCCCTCTCTTCTCCCCCAGCCCTAGGCAACCACTAATCTATTTACTGTCTCTCTAGATTTGCCTGTTCTGGACATTTCCTATTGATAAACTCACACAATATGTGATCTTTTGTGATTGGCTTCTTTCACTTAGGATGCTGTTTTCAGGTTCATTCATGTTGTTGTAGCAATACTTCATTCCTTTTTATTTATTTTTTTGAGGAGCAGGAGTCAAGTTTTTTATTTGTTCATTTCTTACATTTGAAGTACTCCTCTATGACATCCTTGGCCTGAGACTCTTTGCCATAGTCCTTCACCACCACACAACTGCAACCAGCCACTTTCTGGGGCATTCTCCCTCGGTCAGTTTTGCAGAGGCCTACCCATTCCCCTAGTTTTTTGTTGTCATCAACCTTAATCAGGCTGATCTGGTGTTGGGCACAAAGGACCTCCACCGACTTCACATACACAGGCTCGTCGCAGTTGGATGCAAGCACACAAAGATGAGCTTGGCGCTTGTCTAGGGCCTTGGCAGCTTCGCAGATCCGGTGTGGCAGGCTGTCGTGGATGAGGGCGGTCTTCAGCTCCTCTTGGAAGGTGGCGTTGACGTCCATTACACCTCCAGCAGCGATGCCTTCCGGGGCATGGCGTTGAGTCACGGGTGGAGCCGAATCTTGAACGCACTGCGCCTCTGTCTCTGCACGACTCAGCGGCGGCAGAAGAAGAGCTGCATTCCTTTTTAAAAAAATTGTGGCAAAATTCATGTAATATAAAATTCACCATTTTAACAACTATAAAAATGTACGACTCAGTGGCATTTAGTACATTCACAATGTTATGTGACTATCACCACTATCTAGTTCCAGAATGTTTTCATCACCCCAAAAGGAAACCGTTTTCCCTTTAAGTAGTCACTCTTCATTTCCTCTCCCCGAGCCGTTAGCAACCACTAGTCTGTTTTCTTTCTCTATGGATTTGCCTATTCTGGTCATTTCCTGTAAATGGAATCATATGCAATATGTGACCTTGGGGTCTGGCATCTTTTCCTTAGCATCATACTTCCTGTTTTTTGTTTTTTTTTTTTTTTGGGGGGGGGGGGGAAGATTAGCCCTGAGCTAACAACTGCTGCCAATCCTCCTCTTTTTGCTGAGGAAGACTGGCCCTGAGCTAACATCTGTGCCCATCTTCTTCCACTTTACATGTGGGACGCCTACCACAGCATCTCTTGCCGTGCTGTGCCATGTCCACATCTAGGATCTGAACCAGTGAACCCTCAGCCGCCGAAGTGGAACGTGTGAACTTAACCGCTGTGCCACCGGGCCAGCCCCAGTATCATACTTTCTGGATTCATCCATGTTATAGCATGTCTCAGTAGTACTTCATTCATTTTTCTGGCTGAATAAAATTCCAGTGCATGGAAATACCATATTTCGTTTATTGATTCATAGCTTGATCAATACTTGGGTTGTTATTTTGGTTTTTATTTTAATTAATTTTTTATTGTGGTAACATTGGTTTATGACATATAAATTTCGGATATACATCATTATATTTCGATTTCTGTGTAGATTATATCATGTTCACCACCCAAACACTGATTACAATCCATCACCATACACATGTGCCTAGTGACCCCTTTCACCCTCCTCCCTGCTTCCCCTCAGGTAACCACCAATCCAATCTCTGTCTGTCTCTCTTTTTTTTCCTATCAGGAAGATTGGCCCTGAGCTAACATCTGTTGCCAATCTTCTTCCTTTTTTTTTCTGCTCCCCCCCCCCCCCAAATCCCCGAAGTACATAGTTGTATATTTTAGTTGTGGGTCCTTCCACTCGTGGCATGTGGGACGCTGCCTCAACGTGGCCAAATGAGCAGTGCCATGTCCGCGCCTAGGATCCAAACCGGCAAAACCCTGGGCCACCGAAGTGGAGCACGTGAACTTAACCACTCGGCCATGGGGCCGGCCCCAATCTTCCTCTTTTTGCTTGAGGAAGATTGTTGCTGAGCTAACATCTGTGCCAATCTTCCTCTATTTTATGTGGAATGCTGCCACGGTGTGGCTTGATGAGTGGTGCCAGGTCCGTGCCTGGGATCCAAACCTGTGAACCCTGGGCAGTTGAAGCAGAGTGCACTAGCTTAACCATTACGCCACCAGGCCAGCCCTTCCAATCTGTCTTTATGTGTTTGTTTTGTTGTTGTTTTTATCTTTTTTTTTATGAGTGAGATCATATGGTAGTTGACTTTCTCCCTCTGACTTATTTTGCTTAGCATAATACCCTCAAGGTCCATCCATGTTGTCACAAATGGCAAGATTTCATCCTTTTTAATGGCTGAGTAGTATTCCGTTGTGTGTATACACCACATCTTCTTTATTCATGTGTCTCTTGATGGGCACCTAAGTTGCCAAGTCTTGGCTATTGTGAATAATGCTGCAGTGAACATAGGGGTGCATATATCTTTACCCATTCTTGTTTTAATGTTCTTTGGATAAATACCTAGCAGTGGAATAGCTGGATCGTATGGTAGTTCTATTTTTAATTTTTTGAGGAATCTCCATATTGTTTTCCGTAGTGGCTGCACCAGTTTGCACTCCCACCAGCAGTGTATGAGAGTTCCCTTTTCTCCACATCCTCTCCAACATTTATTATGTCCTGTCTTCTTAATTATAGTTATTCTGATGGGAGTGATGTGATATCGCATTGCAGTTTTGATTTGCGTTTCCCTGATAATTAGTGATGTTGAACATCTTTTCATGTGCCTATTGCCCATCTGTATATCTTCATTGGAGAAATGTCTGTTCATATCTTTTTCTGTGTTTTGGCTGTTTTGAGTAGTGCTGCTATGAATATTTGTGTACAAGTTGTTCTGTTTTGTTTTTTTTGTTTTTTTTGGTGAGGAAGATTGGCCCTGAGCTAACAACTGATGCCAATCTTCCTCTTTTTGCTTAAGGAAGATTGGCCCTGAACTAACATCTGTGCCAGTCCTCCTCTATTTTGTGTGTGGGTTGCCACCAAAGCATGGCTTGATGATTCGTGTAGGTCTGTGCCCGGGATCTGAACCCGTGAACCCTGGGTGGCTGAAGTGGAGCACGCAAACTTAACCACTATACCACTAGGCTGGCCCCTGTATTCAAGTTTTTATATGGACATATGTTTTCATTTGTCATGGTAGGCCACTTAAATTTAGTGAAATTATCCATATGGTTGAATTCACATCTGTTCTCTTGCTATTTGTTTTTAATTTGTCCTATCTGTTCTTTGTTCCCTTTTGAGTTGAGTGTATTTAGTATTTCATTTATCTCCACATTCACTTATTAGTTATGCATCTTTTTTTAAGTAATTGCCTTAAAGTTTATAATATGCATCTTTAACTTACCACAGTCTGCCTTCAAATAGTATACTACTACTTCATGTATAACCTAGGACTCTTAATTCAGTACACTCCCGTGCTCTTCCATTCGTCCTCATCATTAAAAAGAGTTCTACCTTGTTGGGTTGTTATGAGTATGAAATGAGTTAATGCACATAAAATACTTTGAACATAGCTCATGCTTTTATTTATATTGGGAATAATAGAAGAAAAATTCATGTAAAGTTCTTGAATCTGCAGATTGCGGATTCCTCTTACAGCCTGCTTCAGCTACCCACTTCTGTGATCAAACTTGAAGACTGTTGGTTCTTGATTTTGACTGTACGATACAGTTAACTGGGCAGTTTAAAAAATGTTGATGGGGGGCTGGTCTGGTGGTGCAGTAGTTGAGTTCGCATGTTCCACTTTGGTGGCCTGTGGTTTGCCTGTTCGGATCCTGGCTGTGGACCTATGTACCACTTGTCAAGCCATGCTTTGGCAGGTGTCTCACATATAAAGTAGAGGAAGATCGGCACGGATGTTAGCTCAGGGCCAGTCTTCCTCAGCAAAAAGAAGAGGATTGGTGGCAGATGTTAGCTCTTCCTCAAAAAAAAATATTGATGGTAGTGTGCCATCCTCAGAAATTCTTATTTTATTGGTCTGGTTAAAAAAAAAAAGTGTTCCAGCTGCCTCCAATGTGTAGTCAGAGCAGAGAACCATTACCCCAGGCTTTATCACTGTGATCTATAACTTAAAATATTTTAAACATGTAACTCTGACTTCCATCTCTTCTTTTGCTAGCTCGTGTACTCTAGTAGCCTGTTTTGACGTTTCTTGGATTCCTTCGAGACCTCCAGGCCATTAGCCACACGACTTTTTCACTGTCCATCATCCCCTCATATGGTAATTTCTTTCCTTACCCAATTACATTGATTGATTGAATAAAAGTTTTAATGCCTACTAGTGCTCTATACTATTTGGTGGGGTCAAGTTGTCAACTCTCTTGTTCCTGTCATCCCTCACTGTAATTCAGGGCAAAACTTCAGCCCTGGTTAAACTCAGTTCTTTGCTGACTCTGCTTCCTTGACCCTGAGTGTGACTAGAGAAAACCAACAGCAGTGCTGACTAGTCTCACTTTAAATTTAGGGCCATAGATCTCACTTGTGCCCTTCGCCTCACCTAGTCGTTTTTCTCTTTCACTTTCGTTAGTAAGAAGACTATTTAATCTCTTTTCCTTCCTTACTCTTAGCTAAATATATGTGTGCCTACCCCGCCCTCTGTGCGGTGGCCTCTGGCCTGTTTAAGGACTTTGCTTCTGCAGTTATCCTTTCTCTCCCCTGCATCATTTTTCTTGCTGAATCATTTTTCATTTTTATTTTTTTTCATTTTTATTTTTTCTTATTTTTTTTTTGAGGAAGACTGGCCCTGGGCTAACATCCGTGCCCATCTTCCTCTACTTTATACATGGGACGCCTACCACAGCATGGCTTTTGCCAAACCGTGCCACATCCGCACCCGGAATTTGAACCGGGGAACCCCAGACCACTGAAGCGGAACGTGCGCACTTAACTGCTGTGGCACCAGGCCGGCCCCTGAATCATTTTTATAGGCATATGAATGTGCTGTAACATCTCAGTTCTCTCTTTCTCCCTCCCACACATCCGTTTCTTTCTCATTTTTAGCAAAATTTGTCAAGAAGAATTGCTCAGATGCAGTGTTTCTACTTTCTTTGCGTTTGTTCTCCAGCTCACTCCAGACTGGCTCTTCACCGCCACCAACTAAAACCACTCTTGTCAACATTTTCAATTGTAAAGTTACTCTATCTCTTGTCGACATTCAACACAGTTGATTGATCAGTTCCTATTTTTTTTAAAAACTTCACTTGGTTTTCTGGATGCCATTCCATCCTGATTCTTTTCTGATTTACAGCAGTTGCTTGTCAGTCTTGTTTTCTAGCTTCTCTTTCTTTTCCTCTAAAGGTTGGAGTGCCCTAGGCTTAGGCCTTATACCTTTTCTTTATCAATATTTGTCACTTTTTAGGGTATCTTATCTAACTCCATGGTTGTAAGTATCATTAATTTGCTCTTGAATCCAGACTTGATATCTTTTTAAACTCCACACTATATTGGACTGCCTTCTCCACTTGAATGTTTTAGTCGGCATCTCAAATTTGTCCAAAACAGAATTTTTAGTTTATTTCCTCAAACCCTTTCCTCAGACTTTACCATCTTAGTCTATGGCACCACCGTTCACCATCTTCACTTAGGCCACAAACTGGACATCATTCTTACTTTCTCTTTTTCTCTCATTCTTCCAATTCATCAGCAGCAGTTTTTTCTTTAACTGTATCCCAAATCTTGCTGTTTCTTGTCACTCCCACTCCTTTGCCCTAATATAAGCGGTTATTCTCTCTTCTGGACTATTGCAGTTGCCTCCTGAGTGCTCCCCCTGCTTCCGCTCTTTTCTCCCTCTGGTCTGTTTGTAGCAGCTAGTGTGATTTTTTTTAAGGATATAAATAATAACACATCACTCTCATCTAGAGGCCACTAGTAGCTTCCCATCACACTTAGAATAAAACCCAAAGACCTTACCTTAGCCTAAAAGGTCCTATATGATTTCCCCCGTTGCTGACCTTATCTCCCAGTACTCTCCTAAGCTCCGGAGCCATGGCCTTGCTGTTCCTCGAATATCAAGTTATTTGCTTGCCTTAAGACTTTTATTTTTTATTTTCTTCTACTTGGAATGTTCTTTTCTATCATTGTATGATTCACTCCTTTATATTGCTTAGACCTCTGTTCAGATCTTATTTCCTTACTTCTTCCAAGAAGTCTTCACTGATTGCACTATAAAAACAAGCCCTTCCATTATCACTTTCTTTCCCTCTATCTTGCTTTATTTTTCATCATAGCACTTATACTTTCTGAAATTATTTATTTAAAAGTTTGTACTTGTTTACTGATTACTCCCCAACTATAACGTAAGTTCCATAAAGATGGGACATTTGGTATTTTCATTACTTTAATTCTCAGCATTTAGAACAATGTCTGAGACTCACTCATAGGTTATTAATATACGAGCAATGATTGTTTAGCAAACGTAAGAACTCCTTCCCGTTAGCCACAAAACTGTAAAATACTTAGAAATAATCCAGACAAACAGTGGGCAAGACCTGGGTGAAGAAAATCATGAAACTTTACTTAAAGGCTTTTTTAAAAAAGGACGTGGATAAAATGGAGAGCCATACTATGCCCCTCACTGCAGAACTTAATATTGTTAAGATGCCCATTCTCCTTAAGTAATGTGTGTTTTAGAGGAGTTCCAAACGAAGATCTCAATCCCTCCCACCCCTGAAACTTGGATGATAAACTTGAGTGAATAAGCCTGGAAAGTCTTAAAAAAGGATGAAGAAGGAGTTCTTCTACCAAATCAAAAAACATAAAGAACTATTATAATTAATTATGGGTGATACTAGCTTGGAAGTTAGCTAATGAACAAAATAGAAGTTATATATGAATATATATGAAATATCTTAGCAGATTTTACTCTCTACTTTTTTAACTTTATAGTGAGTGTAGCTAAAATTGGGAATAATCATATTAGCAATTTTGCTTTCCTGCCTACTTCTCGAGTTGAAACCAGTGTTATTCCACTCTTATTATTTTCTTACCTTTCCCACTTTCTTCCATTTTTCTCTATACTTTTGTTGAAATCTCAAAGGGTGAGAACTGCTTTTTAAAAAAACTTTTTATTTTGAAAAAATATTCAAACCTTCAGAAAAGTTCTAAGAATATTGTAATGAGCTCCCATTATATCCTTCACTTAGATTTACCAGTTATTAACATTTTGCCGGGTTATTGCTTGCTCTGTTTATGCATATTGTTGCATTTTTTTGAGAAATCAGTTGAGAATAAGTTCATCATATATTTGCTAAAATCAAGGACATTCTCTTACACAACAATACAGTGATCACATTAGGAAAATTAGCTTCCTTACAGATTTATCTAACATATAGTTTACAGTGAAATTTTTACGATACTATACCTTATAGCGGTTTTTTGTTCTTCTGTTCCCAGATGCATTCTAGGATCACTCATTGTATTTAGTTGTCATTTATTTGGTAGATTTTCCACATAGACAGTCATGCGTGCAAACAGGGACAGCTTTATTTCTTCCATTCCTTTCTTTCTTTTTCTACCTTTATTGTATTCTTCCTTCTGCTTTTTTGAGGGTTTATTTTGCTATCCTTTTTTTTAAAATTTATTTTTCTTCTTCTCCCCAAGGCCTCCCCTCCCCCCCGACCAGTACATAGTTGTGTATTTTAGTTGTGGGTCCTTCTGGCTGTGCTCTGTGGGATGTCGCCTCAGCATGGCCTGGTGAGCAGTGCCATGTCTGCACCCAGGATCCGAACTGGCGAAACCTTGGACCGCTGAAGTGGAGTGTGCAAACTTAACTACTCCACCGTGGGGCCCACCCCTATTTTGCTCTTCTTTTTCTAGTTTCTTAAGGTTGAAGTTTAGATTGTTAATTTGAGAGCTTGCTTTTTTCCCTAGTAAGTACTTAATGCTGTATATTTCCCTGTAAGCACTGCTTTAACAGCATCTCACAAATTTTGATATGTCTTTTTGTTCAGTTCAAAATATTTTATAATTTCTTTAAACTTCCTCTTGAACCATGAGTTATTTAGAAGTGAGTTTAATTTCTAAGTGTTTGGAGATTTGCCTGTTATCTTTCTGTTGTCACTCATTTTGGTGTTCAGATTTTTCTTTTTTAAAGATTTTATTTTTCCTTTTTCTCCCCAAAGCCCTCCGGGACATAGTTGTATATTTTTAATTGTGGGTCCTTCTAGTTGTACTATCTGGGATGCTGCCTCAGTATGGCCTGATGAGTGGTGAGTGGTGCCATGTCTGTGCCCTGGATCTGAACTGGTGAAACGCTGAGCTGCTGAAACAGAGTGCCTGAACTTAACCACTTGGCCACAGGGCCCGTCCCCTGGTGCTCAGATTTTAATCTCCTTTAATTTGGAACAGTACCTTGGACTTTACCCCCCTTTCATTATATTGATTTTCTTTCTTTCTTTCTTTCTTTTTTTTTAGAATTTGACCCTTTAGTTTGAGTTTGTCTGCCTAATTCCTCATGATTAGATTAAGGCTGTTCATTTTTGTCAGAAATACTACATAGCTAACGTGGTGTCCTTCTTAGTGCATATCAGAAGGCACATAATATCAGTTTGACCAATTATTAGGATAACTTTGATTACTTGGTTAAAGTGATGGCCATCAGCTTTCTCTGATGATACATTTTATTCCTTTGTAAATTATTAGTATCTCTGGAGAAAGACTTTGAGATTGTATAAATGTCCTATTTCCAACAGCCTCTACCCAGTGATTTTAGCATCCATTGATAATTCTTGCTTGAATCTGAATACTATAATGATTGTAAAATGGTTTTTGATCATTCCTTCTGTGTTTATTAGTTGGCATTCTATTGTGAAGAGCCTTCCTTTCCTTCTCTTCCCTTCATTCCTTTGTTTTATAATATCAGTATGTACTCAAGGCTTAAAAAACAAAAATTAGTGTGTTGTAATCCATTACTGTTATTCATTTTGATGCTGCAGTTGTTCCCAGTTTGGCCAGTGGGAGACCCTCCAAACCAGTTCCTGTGTCCTTTTGAAAAGACCTCCATTAGTCTTTGAGCAGTGCTTTTTTTTTTTTTACCTTGCATAGGATGTTCTAGGTGTATCTTGTGCTTTTCTTGTGCAGCCTTGGAACTGGTCATTTCTCCAAGGAATGGTGGGGAATGGTTTTAAGAAACAAAGATTTAGGTGCTGAGTATTTTGTTGGTGGTAGAATGACACTGCGTCTGGATTTTCTTTTTAGCAAATGGAAGGAGGAAATACACATACACACATTTTTAATAGCTTTATTGAGATATAACTCATATACCACACAATTCACCCATTTAAAGTATACAATTCATTGACTTTTAGTGTAGTCACAGACTGCTCAACCATCACCAAAATCAATGATAGAACATTTTTATCACCCCAAAAGGATACCCCATACCCTTTAGCAGTCACTCCCCATTTCCCCCCAGCCCTAGGCAGCCACCAATCTACTTTCTCTTTTTACATAGATTTGCCTATTCTGGACATTTCATGTAAATGGAGCCATACTATATGTGGTCTTTTGTGACTGACTTCTTCCACTTAGCATAATGTTTTGAGGGTTATTTATGTTGTAGCATATATCAGTACTTAATTCGTTTTTGTTGCTGAATGATAGTCCATTGTATGGATGTACTACATTTTATTTATTTCTTCATCAGCTAATGGGTATTTGAGCTCTTTCCATTTTTTGTCTATTATCAATAATGTTGATACGCATGTATTTAAATTTTTTATTTTATTTTCTTTTGAGGAAGATTAGCTCTGAGCTAACATCTGCAGCCAGTCCTCTTTTTTTGCTGAGGAAGACTGGCCCTGAGCTAACGTCCATGCCCATCTTCCTCTATATGTGGGACGTCTACCACAGCATGACTTGCCAAGTGGTGCCATGTCTGCACCCAGGATTCGAACCACCGAACCCCGGTCCACCAAAGCGGAACATGCACACTTAACCACTGCACCACTGGGCCAGCCCCTAAATTTTTTATTTTTGAATTATTTTAGCTTTATACAAAAGTTGAAAAAAATAGTACAGAGAGTTCCTGTACTCCTCTTCGGCTGACATTTTACATTACCATAGTACGTTTGTTAAAGCTTAGACATCAACATTGTTACATTGCTATTAACTAAGATGCAGATTTTATTTTAATTTTACTAGTTTTTACATTAATGTGCTTTTCCTGTTCTGTGATCCAGTTCAGGATGCCACATTGCATTTAGTAGAATGTATTTTAAAATTGTGAGTTCATACTGATACCCCTAATTTCATTCTAATACACAGATTCTTTTTTTTTTTTTTTTTCCCTGAGGAAGATTAGCTCTGAGCTAACATCTGCTGCCAATCCTCCTCTTTTTACTGAGGAATACTGGCCCTGAGCTAACATCCGTGCCTGTCTTCCTCTACTTTACATGTGGGACACCTACCATAGCATAGCTTGCCAAGTGGTGCCATGTCTGCACCTGGGATCGGAACCAGTGAACCCCAGGCCACCAAAGTGGAACGTGTGCATCTAACCGCTGTGCCACCAGGCTGGCCCCAATACACAGATTCTTACTTGGTTTCTCCTATCCCATATTTATATCTCCCTTTCTCATAGCAAGAACTCTGGCTTCCAACAATTGTTCAATCATAGAGTACATACAGACTAATTTCAGAATTTCTACAACAATGCCGCTACAAAAAACAGGCCTTCTAAGTAAAGGTCAAGATTTCTTTTCACTTCTTCATATTAAAGTGAATCGTTCAAAAGTTACCTGGATTAGTTCTTTTTTCATTCCCTTCTATATGGTTATAGTATCAATTTTATATATAGTTAGGTTCATTGGTTCACATGTAAAGTTAGGTATTTAACCAGGTAAAGTTAGGTATTTAACCAGGTCAATTTTTTTTTTAATGGAATTTAGGAATTGTTCTTTTCTAGACTTTTAACCTTTAGAGTGAGTATACCCTGCTTATGTGTTTTGTTTGAACTTACTAGTGTTTAAGAATTTTGAATTAGTAGCCAAGGTTTTAAAACTTGGAAATTTACATAAAAGTCCTGATTTCTGGCTTCTGTGAAAACAGCAAAAAGGAGGTTCTGGTTTTGCCAAGTCCGTTTGGCAACAGTTGGATGGATCGGACTAATAGTGGATGCCTGCATTCTGTAGTTCCCACGAGTCTTATGTCCTGCCTGAGCCCTTTAGGCATTTGTGTGTGCAACCCTTCTTTACAAAACTTTCAGCGGCAGGTGCAACAGTAGAGAATTACATTGCTTTGTGTTCTGAAAAAGGGAATTTTATCTGAAATAGCTTAGTTTTTCAATTTTGTAGTTTCGTAACCCAGCCAGTGTAACTGGTGTTGCTAATGCTTTCTAAATGGAATCACCAAGGCCCTATTTTAAATTGCTTAAATGTAGCAAATAACTTTGATAGAACTGTACTTTCTTTGTGGTTTAAACAAAGTTCATCATTCATTCTGCGTGGTTTGGGACACCAAGGAACACACAGATATTTTTGAAGCTTTAAGGAAATCTTTTTGTTACAGTGACAGGAATTGTATTAACTACATTTGGTCTTGTAAATTGAAGTTAATAACGTTTTGTTGGTGTTAACAGTATTTATTCATTAAAATGTATGCCATTCTAAACAGTAAAGTGAAATGAAGTTGATTCTGAAAGATTAGCTTAGCTGTAGTTGGGAAATGAAATTTAATTATTAAACTAACTTAGTTTCTACCAGTATTTTAATTCTTTTCAAAAGCTTTTGTTAATACAGACTATTTTTTTTACCAGATATAAAGAAGTTCATTTCATAATGCTAAAGGGGTTAAAAGGACATAATAGTTCTAAATGTTTATGCCCTTAGTAACAGAGCTTCAAAATACGTGAAGCAAAAACTGATAGAACTGAAGGAAGAAATAGACAAATCTACAGTTATAGCCAGAGATTTCAGTACCACTCTTTTACTAATGAATAGAACAAGTGGACAGAAAATCAGCAAGGTATAAGTAGATTTGAACAACACTATTAACCTACTTGACCTCATTGACATTTGTAGAGCTCTCAGTCTAACAACAACAGAACACACATTCTGCTAAAGTATACATGGTATATTTATCAAGATAGACCATATTCTTAGCCATAAAAGTAGTCTCATGAAGTGTAAAAAAATTCAAGTCATACACAGTATATTCTCTAACCACAATGTAATTAAGTTAGAAATCAATAACCAGAAGATTGTTGGAAAATTCCCAAGTACAAAATTTGGAAACTGAAAAACATACTTTTCAGTAGCCCATTGGTCAAAGAAAATACTTTAAGAAAGGGAAATTAACAAATGTTTTGAACCGAATGAAAAGAAAACACAACATACTTGAATTTCTGGGATGCCACTAAAATGTTACTTGGGTGTGGGGGGATTTATAGCACTACCTACAATAGAAAAGAAGAAAGATCTCAAATCAATGACCTCAGCTTCCACCTTAAGAAACTAGAAAAAGGAGAGCAAATTAAATTCTATATAGACAGGAAAAGAAATAAAGGTCAAAGTAGAAGTCAATGAAACAGAAAAGCAATAGAGAAAAATCAGTGAAACCAAAAGCTGGTTCTTAGAGAACATGAATAAAATTGGTAAACTAGTGACAAGACACAAATTACAATGTCAGGAATGAGAGAGAGAGGTGACATCACTACATAGTCTATAGATATTAAAAGGATAATAACGGAATATTATAAACAACTTTATGCAATAAATTGACAACTTAGATGAAATGGACCAGTTCCTTTAAAGACACTTCTATATCCTTCATGTTTGTGTCCCCCCCAAATTCTTATGTTGAAAGTAATCCCTAATGTGATGGTATTTGGAGGTGGGGTTTTAAAGGGAGGTGCTTCAGTTATGAGGGTGAAACCCTCACGAATGAGATGAGTGCCTTTCTAAAAGAGACCTTCTTGCTCCCCTCCATTATGTGAAGTTACAGCAAAAAGACAGTCTTCTATGAACTAGGAAGCTGGTCCTCACCAGATACTGAATCCGCCAGTGCCTTGATCTTGGACTTCCCAACTTCCAGAGCTGTGAGAAATAAATTTCCACTGTTTCTAAGCCACCCAATCTATAGTATTCTGGTATAGCAGCCTGAATGAACTAAGGCAGTCACAAACTATGAAAGTTTACCAAGAAGTAGGTAACCTGATAGCTCTATATATGTTAAAGGAATTGAAATTATAGTTAAAAACCTACCCACAAAGAAAACTCCAGATGCGGATGATTTCACAGGTGAATTCTGTCAAATGTTTAAGGAAGAAATAATGCCAGTTCTATACAAACTCTTCCAGAAAATTAGAGAGGAAGAAATTCTTCCCAGTTCGTTCTGTGAGACTGGCTTTACCTTGATACCAAAACCAGATAGACATTTCAGGAAAAGAAAACTACAGGCTAATATCCCTCATTAACATATATAAAATTTCAAAGAAAATTTTAGCAAATAGAATCCAATAATATATAAAAAGGATAATATATCATCATCAAGTGGGGTTTATCTCAGGAATGCATGGTTGGTTAATAACTTTAAAATTAATCAATGTAATTCATTATGGTAAAGATTGGAAAAAGTATGTGATCTGAGGAGATGCACAAAACACATATGATAAAATCCAACATCTATTCCCAATAAAAGTCTCAGGAATAGAAAGGAACTTCCTTAATTTGATAAAGAGCAGCTATGAAAAACCTACAAGTAACATCATATTTACTGGTAAAAGACTGAATGGTTTCTCCGTAAGATTAGGAACAAAACAGAGATGTCCACTGTCAACACTTCTCTCTCCTTTTTTTTTTGATCAAAGAAATGTGTATTAAAACAGCTACCTTAGACCAGTTTTACTCTACCGCAATAAACATCAATACAATTATATCACCCATTGGACCATACATACATTACTGTTGCCATGGCAGATTGGTATATTCTTTTCAAAAGGCAAAAGGTAACATATAACAGTTACATGTTATACAGTTATGCAGGCGTTTATAAATTCTAATCTAGAAAACTAACTCCCGGAATTTATTCTATAACTTAATAGAAGCTCAAAAGCTTAATGTGGAGAGATGCTTATTGATGCATTTTCTCTCTCTCTTTTTTATTGTGGTAGAATGTAGATGGCATACTGTTTATCATATTCACCATTTGTAAGTATACAATTCATTCTCCCCTCTCCCAGCCCCTGGTAACCTCTATTCTATTTTGTCTCTCTGAATTGGCCCATTTTTGGTACCTCATATACGTGGAATCAGAATATTTGTCTTTCTATGTCTGGCTTATTTCACTTGGCCTAATGTTTTCAAAGTTTATCCGTGTTGTAGCATTTATCAAAATTTAATTCCTTTTTATGGCTGAATAATATTTCATTGTGTGGATATACCACATTTTGTTTATCCATTCATCTGCTGGTGGACACTTGGGTTGTTTCTACCTTTTGGCTTTTGTGAATAATGCTGCTGTGACTAATAATGCTGAGCATATTTTCATGTGCTTATGGGTCATTTGTATGTCTTCTTTGGTTACCATTTCTCTTGAACATTGTAGTGGGTGTTCTGGCTGGTGCAATAAAAAAAAAAGAAAGAAAGAAAAGGCATCTACATTGGAAAGAAAGAAGTAAAATTGTCTATATATACAGACACATTATTATCTATGTAGAAAATTTGATGGAACCTACAGAAAAGCTCTACAACTCATAAGCAACTTTAGCAAGATTGCATTTTACAAATCAACGTATAAAAATCAGTTGTAATTATAGTAGCAACGAACAAGTGAAAATTGAGTTAAAAAAGGAAATGATGTCATTTACAATAGCATCTAAATTATTCTTATTATTGAGGACGATTAGCCCTGAGCTAACTACTGCCAATCCTCCTCTTTTTGCTGAGGAAGACTGGCCCTGAGCTAACATCCATGCCCATCTTCCTCTACTTTATATGTGGGACGCCTACCACATCATGGCTTTTGCCAAGCGGTGCCATGTCCACACCCGGGATCCTAACCAGCGAACTCTGGGCCACTGAGAAGTGGAACATGCGCACTTAGCTGCTGCGCCACCAGGCTGGCCCCAACATCCAAAGTATTAAGTACTTAAGGATAAATCTGACAAAAGATGTGAAAGACTTACATGCTATAAACTACAAAACATTCATGAGAGAAGTTTTTAAAAATCTAAATAAATGCAGAGATAAACCTTGTTCATGGGTTAGAAGACTCAGTATTGTCAGTCTTCGTTAAGTTGTCCTGCAGATTCAACACAATCCCAATTAAAATCCTATGAGGCAGTTTTTTGAGGTAGAAATTGATAAGCTGATTCTAAAATGCTTATTGAAATACAGAGGACCTTTTTTTAAATTTAATTTTTATTGAGTTAATGATAGGTTATAATCTTGTGAAATTTCAGTTGTACATTATTGTCTGTCAGTCGTTGTAGGTGCAGCCCTTCACACTTTGTGCCCACCCCCCCAACCCCCCTTTTCCCTGGTAGCCACTAATCTGTTCTCTTTGTCTACATTTTTAAATTCCTCTTATGAGTGGAGTCATACAGAGATTGTCCTTCTCTATCTGGCTTATTTCACTTAACATAATTCTCTCAAGGTCCATCCGTGTTGTTGCAAATGGAACGATTTTGTTTTTTGTTATGGCTGAGTAGTACTCCATCATATATATACCACATCTTCTTTATCCAGTCATCTGTTTATGGGCACTTAGGTTCCTTCCACGTCTTGGCTTTATTAGCATTATTGTAAATAATGCTGCAATGAACATTGGGGTGCATGGGACTTTTGAAATTGCTCATTTCAAGCTCTTTGGATAGATACCCAGAAGTGGGATAGTTCACTCGTATGGTAGTTCTATTTTTAATTTTTTGAGGAATCTCCATACTGTTTTCCCTAGTGGCTGCACCAGTTTGCATTCCCACCAGCAGTGTATGAGGGTTCCTTTTTCTCCACAACCTCTCCAACATTTGTTACTATTTGTTTTAGTTATTTTTGTTGTTCTAATGGGTGTAAGGTGATATCTTAGTGTAGTTTTGATTTGCATTTCCCTGATCATCAGCGGTGATGAACATCTTTTGATGTGCCTATTGGCCATCCGTATATCTTCTTTGGAGAAATGTCCGTTCATGTCTCCTGCCAATGTTTTGACTGGGTTGTTTGATTTTTTGTTGTTGAGTTTGTGAGTTCTTTTTATATTATGGATATTAACCCTTTGTCAGATGTATGACTTGCAAATATTTTTTCCCAGTTAGTGGATTGTTTTTTTGTTTCAATCCTGTTTTCCTTTGTCTTGAAGAAACTCTTTAGTCTGATGAAGTCCCATTTGTTTATTCTTTTTATTATTTCCCTTGTCTGAGAAGACATGGTGTCCAAAAAGATGTTTTTAATGCTGATGTCAAAGAGTGTACTGCCTACATTTTCTTCTACAAGCCTTATGGTTTCAGGTCTCACCTTTAGGTCTTTGATCCATTTTGAGTTTATTTTGGTGAATGGTGAAAAAGGATGGTCAATTTTCATTCTTTCACATGGGGCTTTCCAGTTTTCCCAGCACCATTTGTTGAAAAGACTTTCTTTTCTCCATTGTATGCCCTCAGCTCCTTTATCGAAGATTAGCTGTCCATAGATGTGTGGTTTTCTTTCTGGGCTTTCAATTCTGGTCCATTGATCTGTGCACCTGTTTTTGTACCAGTACCATGCTGTTTTGATTACTGTAGCTTTGTAGTATGTTTTGAAGTCAGGGATAGTAATGCCTCCAGCTGTGTTCTGTTTTCTCAGGATTGCTTTAGCAATTCGGGGTCGTTTCTTGCCCCATATGAATTTTAAGATCCTTTGTTCTGTTTCTGTAAAGAATGTCATTGGGATTCTGATTGGGACGGCATTGAATCTGTAGATTGCTTTAGGTAGAATGGACATTTTAACTATGTTTGTTCTTCCAATCCATGTACGTGGAAGGTCTTTCCATCTCTTTATGTCATCATCCCTTTCTTTCAGAAAAGCCTTGTAATTTTCGTTGTAAAGGTCTTTCACTTCCTTAGTTAAATTCACTCCGAGGTATTTTATTCTTTTTGTTGCGATTGTGAATGGTATTGTGTTCTTGAGTTCTTTTTCTGTTAGCTCATTATTAGAGTATAGAAATGGTACTGATTTATGTAAATTGATTTTATACCCTGCAAATTTGCTGTAGTTGTTGATTACTTCTAAAAGTTTTCCAATGGATTCTTTGGGGTTTTCTGTATATAGGATCATGTCGTCTACAAACAGCGAGAGTTTCACTTCTTCCCTCCCTATTTGGATTCCTTTTATTCCTTTTTCTTGCCTGATTGCTCTGGCCAGGACCTCCAGTACTATGTTAAATAAGAGTGGTGATAGAGGGCATCCTTGTCTTGTTCCTGTTTTCAGAGGACTCCATATTTTGGCGCTCCGTTTTTGCTCATTGAGTCTGATGTTGGCTGTGGGTTTGTGATATATGGCCTTTATTATGCTGAGGTAGTTCCCTTCTATCCCCATTTTGTTCGGAGTTTTTATCATAAATGGCTGTTGGATCTTGTCAAGTGCTTTCTCTGCATCTATTGAGATGATCATGTGGTTTTTATTCCTCAGTTTGTTGATGTGGTGTATCACGTTGATTGATTTGCGGATGTTGAACCATCCCTGCATCCCTGGTATGAATCCCACTTAATCATGATGTATGATCCTTTTGATGAATTGCTGAATTTGGGTTGCCAAAATTTTGTTGAGAACTTTTGCATCTATGTTCATCAACGATATTGACCTGTAGTTCTCCTTTTTCATGCTGTCCTTGTCAAGCTTTGGTATCAGTGTGATGTTGGCCTCATAGAATGTGTTAGGAAGTGTTCCATCCTCCCTAATTTTTTGGAATAGCTTGAAAAGGATAGGTATTAAATCCTCTCTGAAAGTTTGGTAGAATTCCCCAGGAAAGCCATCTGGTCCTGGGGTTTTATTCTTTGGAATGCTTTTGATTACTGTTTCAATCTCTTTCCTTGTGATTGGTCTGTTCAAATTGTCTGCTTCTTCTTGACTAAGCTTTGGGAGGTTGTAGGAGTCCAAGAATTTATCCATTTCTTCTAGGTTATCCATTTTGTTGGCATGTAGTTTTTCATAGTATTCTCTTATAATCCATTGTATTTCTGTGGAGTCTGTTGTTATTTCTCCTCTTTCATTTCTGATTTTGTTTATTTGAGCTTTCTCTCTTTTTTTCTTTTACCTCTGGCTAAGGGTTTGTCAATTTTATTTATTTTCTCAAAGAACCAGCTCTTTGTTTCATTGATCCTTTCTACTGCCTTTTTTGTTTCAATAGCATTTATTTCTGCTCTGATTTTTATTATTTCTCTCCTTCTGCTGACTTTGGGCTTTCTTTGTTCTTCTTTCTCTAATTCACTTAGGTGTAGTTTAAGATTGCTTATTTT